>NC_061508.1:14790374-14959306 GCF_022539505.1 Lolium rigidum | reverse complement strand
AACGAGGGCCAAAAAAGGCATAAATAATTGAAGAAGACAGAAATGCAAGCTTCTCTAGATTTGATAGTACTGATTTGGTGAAAAAAGACAAAGAGAAAGAGGGGGAAAAGGTGCTCTTAAAAATGCCAATTTGCGCCGAGAGAGACAGAATCCAGCTCCTGCTCACGTACAACCAAACGCGGTCTCGTCCTGTCCCACGCGGTCCCTTTCTACTAGCCCCACGCGACGCGACCCCACACGACGCAGCCCCACACGTCAGCACGGAACGGTCAACTAAACGGGAATCCTCCCGTCTGAGCTCCTTCTGCGGGTTTCAAATAAGGGCTTGGGGAAAACTGAGGAAAAACATAAGGCTATCTATTTAGTATGTACTCCCTCCGTTCTCTTTTAATTGACTCAGATTTAGTACAACTTTATACTAAATTTGAGTCAATTAAAAAAGAACGGAGGGAGTACCTTTTTGTAAATAATTTCTTACATGTATTAGAAACTACCCCTCACTCATTCGCAAAAATAAAAAACTACCCCTCTCCTTTCTGGATGCACCCGGGACATTGTCATCCGGCCCTCTTCTGGACAAACCCCCTCGGGAAGGACGAGTATATTTTGCACATTTCGCTACTAGTACTTCTAATTCCACCGCTTATTTTTCTAATCCGTTAAATCGTTAATTAGATGACCAAGCGATGGAAGGCTGCGATAGATTATTAGACCAACAAGTGGTGAATTGTGCAAAAGATAAGTCCGTGTTTTATGCAAAAGAGTGATATGGAGATCTGGTGGAATCTTGAATCCTCTTCGATGGTAGGCATGCTTCACTTATTATAGCTGGAGTACATTGCGTACCTGGTGCATTTCGTCGATACCGATCAGCTATTTTTGCTTATCCCGGAAGAGAAGGTAGTAGCCTTTTCGGTGCTACGGAGTTGTCACGTTCCTTGCTTGCTTTGTCTGCTCAAACGTCTCTCTTCTTGTCAGTCTCGCAGGTGAGACTCCCCTCCCCCCTCCTTCGCGCATCTGTCAAATATTCTGCCTCCTATTTAAAAGGACATTGCCACCGCTCGTGGGCCCCGCGCCTCCAGTGGGAATTGATGCTTCTCCATCGGAGTGTAGGACGAATGACAGAACAAGATTCGGGAGATAACTACGTAATGTACTCCGTAGCAATACTGATATTCTATGGTCCAACATGCGAAGATGCCATTTACGGGATTGAACTTCGGTGACTTTGCCAGGCTGACTTTGCCATGACTTTGGGTGACTCGACATGTGGACCACACTTGTTAGTGACTCAAAGACACCGAATTGGGGACTCCTGAATGCTTCGTATATTTCCGACGGTTTCGGAATTATGTACAACTTTTGTAATATTGGTTAAACTAGTTTTGACCAGGGTTTGTGTAGGGTGGTTGAATTTTTTTGGTTGGTCTAAATGATGTAATCTTATTCCCTTTGGAAGTTCAGCATTAAACTCTACTAGTACAACCGTGGTGGTCTTGTGATGTAGTACTCTTTTGATGCATTTGTGATGTTGTAGTACTTTTTTTTGAACTGGTATAGTACTATCTAAGAAAAGTACTCCCTCCGATTCACATTCATTTTACACCAAGAAATATGGATCAGAGCGAGGGAGTAAATTAAACATGGCATCTCGTGCATGAAGCTTGACAGATCGATCGGAGTTGGCTAGAATAGCAATACAATGCTGCTCATTAGGCAAATGCATGCCATGTACGATAGTATACATCCAGTAAAGAAGTCTATACTGACATTAAAAAAAGACTACATTGGGGATGAGAGTCAATTGGGGCATCTACAATACAGAAAATCTTGCTCGTAGCTGATTTTGGCTAAGAGGGTTTTACTCAGATTACACGTGCCACTTTCCTTGTCTGCAAAACAAGTTCCAATAAAGGAAGAGGAAAGAAGAGGACATTGTGGGCGAGATTGAACACCTTTTTTATGTGTTAAGCTGAGGCCTCGTTTAGCTGAGGATTTCGACTTAGGCCTAACAGCTCAACACACCCACAAATAAATCTAATTGCGCGCACCACCGACAGCAAAAATAACAAAATTAGCACGCAAGATTAAGAACAAAGTGAATTTAAGTAACTTGGTTAGCTTTTCAAGCAATATATTCAGAGAAAGAGCACACATGTTCGGCTCGAAATAATCGTAAGAGAAGAACAATAAATCTAAGGCACCCCACTTCATCGGCAGAAGGGGCGCGACAACACATGGATTCATACCTTGAGTCGACGCTGGCTCGTAGAAGGGCAACCGCGCCTTGAGGATGCCGACGACGTCTCCACCTCGGTCTCACATGTGACTGCTTCTCGGCGGGCGGTGCGCCGCTCCATGTAGAATATCTATCAAGAGAGGAGAGCCCGATGATGCTACCGACGCCTCAACCTTGATAGCACCGACCTGTTGCTCCGCACCGAGATGCGCCACGTGCAGGATTTAGCGGATGCGACAATTTTAGAGACATGTCATGATCGTTGTAACAAATTTCAACGTGATCATGATTTGATCCTGCACTCGTCCTTGAACATAAGTACTAGTACAGTCTCATAATTTTTTTATCATTATACTTTGCGAGATTTAGCGGAAGCGCCAAATTCAAAGATAGATCATGATCATGGTAACACAATTTTCAATGTAATGATGATTTGATGTTGCACTCGACCTTGAACATAAGTACTAGTACGGTCTCACCAATTTGTATCATTATACTTTGCAAGTTTTAGCGGATGCGCCCATTTTCGAAGGTAGATCATGATCTTGGTAACAAATTTTCAACGTGATGATGATTTGATGTTGCACTCGACCTTGAACAAAAGTACTACTACTGTCTCACAATTTCTTTATCATTATACTTTGCAAGATTTAGCGGATGCGCCAAATTTAGAGATAGATCATGATCATGGTAACAAATTTTCAACGTGATGATGATTTGATGTTGCACTCGGGCTTGAACAGAAGTACTAGTACGGTCTCTCAATTTTTATCATTATACTTTGCAAGATTTGGCGGATGAGCCAATTTTAGAGATAGATCATGATCATGGTAACAAATTTCAACGTGATGATGATTTGATGTTGCACTCGGAACTTGAACGAAGTACTAGTATGGTCTCACAATTTTTATTATCATTATACTTTGAAAGATATAGCGGATGCGCCAATTTCAGAGATAGATCATGATCATGGTAACACATTTTCAACGTGATGATGATTTGATGTTACACTCCGCCTAGAAGAGAAGAACTAGTACGGTCTCACAATTTTTTTTATCATTATACTTTACAAGATCTAGCGGATACGCTAATTGCAGAGATAGATCATGATCATGGTAGTGACCGATATTCAAGGTGATGATGATTTGATTTTGCACTCGGCCTTGAACAGAGGTACTAGTACGGTCTCACAATTTTTTATCATTATACTTGGACCTTAGCCAAATTCAAAATCTCATAGCGGCAAAACTTCCCGCCCACAAAATACAAAAAAATCACACGCTTTCAAATTCCCATTCTACCCCTGTGGAGATGACAACAAAGTCGGTTGGTGGGGGGGTCTGGCCGTCATTTTTTGGATCACCACCTCCCTAGCCCCGGAAACCCTCCCAAAAAAAAATCATTTCCCTCAGTCTCTCCTCTGAGACCACCCACCGGAACTTCTCAAGTCCCTCTCTCTACCACCTCCACGACCACCGCACCGGAACATCCCCGCCGGACTTCCCTGGCCTACCCGAGGCCTCGCGATCCTCGTCATCCGGCTGCCTGCCGGAGCCGCTTCATCGACGCCGTCATCAACCGGACCGGATCATCCCCGCCGAACCTCGAAACCATATGCTCATCCAGCGAGTCTACCGCAGTCGCTTCAGCTGCGGTATCGTCCACCGCATCGGATCTTGCTCACCGACACCGATGTGCATGAACCGAATCTGCTTCACCGGCGCCGTGCATGATCTAAACTCTTCTATTGTCGCTTTTCTATTGCTTGCCTGCAAGTTCTTGTTTAATCTTGGGGGAACTCTGTTTGTGCTAACGACGCGCCGTTACGTCTTTGCAGATGAGATGAGTAACCATGAAGTTTAATGGCCGTCTCTCCAACCCCAAGGAGCACATGTAGTGTACTTCATCACCGGATCTATCAACCCCGGGAAGATCTGCTGTGATTCCCACGAGTGCTTCTCCTAATGTAAGTCCCTTGTTTTAGCGCCATGTTCGGGTTCGGATGCTTGTTTGTCTGAAGCTCTTTTAGTTCATTCCTAGTTATGACCGTAACACCTTGCTATTTTCTAGTTCATTTCTAACTTTAAGCGATTGAACATTTTGGTTTGCATTCCCTGCTCTGTAGATGTAGCCATCATAACTTCTATCTTGCTCAGTCGTTGTTCATGCATGCTATCGCTCTGCCATCCTGCAGCACAAATTTATTTGAACTCGTCACAGCAGCTACTTCCATCATAAGTTTGTCTGCCATCTGATTCTTCAAAAGCTGCAATATTAACTTGTTTCTCTTAATTGGCATGGCGCTCACATATAGAATTGTGAACATATTGGTGTGCATTCCCTTTTCTACAAGTTCGAGATCCCACTATATTCCGTTTCGGTCCATCCTAAGCCGTAGCATTAACTATCCTCTATGTGTTGCTCATTACAACTTTATATCCCGAAACAAATTGATTTGTTTCCCTTATCTACAAGTTTATCAGTGATGCCATTATAACTCCTATCTGTTTTATTCCTAGCTATTATAGTAACATCCTGCTATTATTTAGTTCATGGCCAATTTTAAGTAATTGCACATGTTGGTTCGCATTCCACTGCTCTATAGCTTTTGGCATCGTAACTTCTATATTTGGTTTACATTCCACCTCTCCGTAGATCTAGCCATCATAACTTTATCTTGCTCAGTTGTTGTTACAAAAATTATGGCCTGCTACTATGTTGTTTGTGCCAATTTTTTACTCCATGAACATGTTGGCTTGCATTCGCTGTAGTACAGGTGATGCCATTGTTTTGTATCTAGTTCATTGTAAGCTAACAAAGTAAGGACTTAGTTTGGCATGCTATCACTCTGCTATCTAGCCTGTACTACAAATAAACTTGTCATACTACTAGATAATAATTTTGTGTGCCATCTTGTTCTTCAAAAGCTACATTATTGACTTTTTTCTCTGACTTGGCATAACGCTCACATATGGAATGCTGAACATATTGGTTTGCATTCCCTCTTATACAAGTTCATAGGTGATCCCACTATATTCTGTATCTGGTCCATCCTAAGCTCCAGCATTAACTATCCTCTATGTGTTGCTCATTACAAGTTTATATCCCGAAACATCTTGATTTGCATCCCCTTCACTATAAGTTCAGGAGTATTATTTAGTTCACGGCCAAAATGAAGTAATTGCACTTCGCACATGTTGGTTCACATTCCCTCCTCTTTAGCTTTTGCCATCGTAACTTTTATTTTTGGTTTACATTCCCTGCTTTCTGTAGATGTAGCCATCATAACTTCATCTTGCTCAGTCGTTGTTACAAAATTTATAGCCTGCTACTATGTTGTTCATGCCAATTTTGTACTCCCTGAACATGTTGGTTTGCATGGGACTCGACAGTAGTAAGTCTGCTGTTTCATTCTAACATGCTCTGTTATATTGGTTGTTGGTATGTGGCATGCACTCTTTGTTTGCTTATTGTGCGCATTACAATGATCTTGTTATAACGACGAAATGATGAGTTCCAAATTCTTTGGCAAACAATATTGTAGTGTCTTTGCCTTTCCATTGTTGTTGTCTTAACTTGTAATGTCTTTGTTTCAGATATAGGTGGTGCATGGACAACTTAAAAGATTGCCGGATCGCTTCATTGTATTGCTAGGTTTAATTACCATTCAATTTCTCTGGGTTCTGTAATATTTTTTCAAAGCCTTGCAGCTGATGTAATATTTAGTTAGTTTTTATAGTTCTTTCGCGCATTTTTTCTTTGGTGCTTGTGGTAAGTGAGGCTATCCGAATCTAAATCACGAATTCCCATCCCTTAAACGGCCCAATTAAGCGAAATCACATATGTGCCGGCCCGCAAAATCCTAAAGCGCCTATTATGCCGGCATATAAACGAGCAACTAAACGGGCTGGCCCACTTACTTATTGGGCCGACCCACTTGATTCACGGTGGACCCCACACTCTAATTGGGCCGGCCCTTTAAGACGAAAGTGGGACCCACCTGTGTTTTTGGCCCGACCCACTATCTTGTTGGGCCGGCCCACTTGCTATATGGTGGACCCCACATACTAAGTGGGCCAGCCCTTTAACTGGAAAGTGGGACCCACCTGTGTTTTTGGCCCGGCCCACTATCTTGTTGGGCCGGCCCACTTGCTATATGGTGGACCCCACATACTAAACGGGCCGGCCCTTTAAGAGGAAAGTGGGACCCACCTGTGTTTTTGGCCCGGCCCACTAGCGTGTTGGGCCGGCCCACTTGCTATATGGTGGACCCCACATACTAAATGGGCCGGCCCTTTAACAGGAAAGTGGGACCCACCTGTGTTTTGGCCCGGCCCACTTGCTATATGGTGGACCCCACATACTAAATGGGCCGGCCCTTTAGCTGGAAAGTGGGACCCACCCGTGTTTTTGGCCCGGCCCACTATCTTGTTGGGCTGGCCCACTTGCTATATGGTGGACCCCACATACTAAATGGGCCGGCCCTTTAACAGAAAGTGGGACCCACTGTGCTTTTGGCCGGCCCATCGGCTTGTTGGGCCGGCCCATATGATCTAATGTGGACCCCACGTACTAAATGGGCCAGTGCCGATAGCGGGAAAGTGGGACCCACATGCTAATTGGGCCGGCCTAATAACTTCTTGGGCCAGCCCAGTTGCTTTAAGGTGGACCCCACTTTGTAAATGGGCCGGCCCGATACCAGGAAAGTGGGTCCCACATGTCTTGTGGGCCGGCCCTTTTGCCTGTTGACCGGTCAAAAGAGTGCATTCGGCCCGGCCCACAAGGTTAGTGGGCCGGCCCATTAATGTTTTGACCAGTCAACCTTAGAGGTTAGGCCCGGCCCACGTAACTAATGGACCAGCCCAGCTATATAGTTGACCGGTCAAACTAAGTCAGCTGGCCCGACCCGCAAACTTAATGGGCCGGCCCGCTAAGACGTGGCAGGCCTCGTGTGGGCCTACCATCTACCACAGGGTTTCGGCCGGTGAACGCCGTTAACGGCCAGTTAACGGCGTCTGCCACGTGTCAGTTTGCATGACGTCGGCGAGTCAACGGGCTCCCGGAAACACTTCTGCAACGGTCCGATTTTCCGTGGCGGAAGGGCGCCCAAGCGCGACGGACCGAAAAATCGTCGTAGGACTTTGCCTGACGCAGTTTCCACAACAGAACCCATATCGTCGGGTTAGGCCCATAGGCGACGAAAAATACCCCTTAGCGGACGATTTTGAGACGTTGTCTATCAGAACTTTTCTTGTAGTGTACAAAGGTCTAAGGAGAAAGTTCGCATTGGATTTCTCGCTTTTGATTATTCTCAACTTAGACATCCATACCGGTACAACATAGAAAACAGATAATGGACTCCTCTTTAATGCATAAGCATTCAACAACAGATAATATTCTCATAAGAGATTGAGGATTAATGTCCAAACTGAAACTTCCACCATGGATCATGGCTTTAGTTAGCGGCCCAATGTTCTTCTCTAACAATATGCATACTCAAACCATTTGATCATGATAAATCACCCTTACTTCGAGACAAGACGAACATGCATAGCAACTCACATGATATTCAACAAAGGTGAAATAGTTGATGGCGTCCCCAGAAACATGGTTACCGCTCAACAAGCAACTTATAAGAAATAAGATACATAAGCGACATATTCTTCATCACAATAGTTTTTAAGGCTATTTTTCCCATGAGCTATATATTGCAAAGACAAAGGAATGAAATTTTAAAGGTAGCACTCAAGCAATTTACTTTGGAATGGCAGAGAAATACCATGTAGTAGGTAGGTATGATGGACACAAATGGCATAGTTTTTGGCTCAAGGATTTTGGATGCACGAGAAGTAATCCCTCTCAATACAAGGCTTAGGCTAGCAAGGTTGTTTGAAGCAAACACAAGTATGAACCGGTACAGCAAAACTTACATAAGAACATATTGCAAGCATTATAAGACTCTACACTGTCTTCCTTGTTGTTCAAACCCTCACCAGAAAATATCTAGACTTTAGAGAGACCAATCATGCAAACCAAATTTCAACAAGCTCTACGGTATTTCTTCATTAATAGGTGCAAAGTACATGATGCAAGAGCTTAAACATGATCTATTTGAGCACAACAATTGCCAAGTATCAAATTATTCAAGACATTATACCAATTACCACATGCAACATTTTCTGTTTCCAACCATATAACAATGAACGAAGCAGTTTCAACCTTCGCCATGAACATTAAAGAGTAAAGCTAAGAACACATGTGTTCATATGCAATAGCGGAGCGTGTCTCTCTCCCATAGAAAGAATGCTAGGATCCGATTTTATTCAAACACAAACAAAAAATAAAAACATACAGACGCTCCAAGGAAAGCACATAAGATGTGACGGAATAAAAATATAGTTTCACTAGATGTGACCTGATAAGTGGTCGATGAAAAAGGGGATGCCTTGGGCATCCCCAAGCTTAGATGCTTGAGTCTTCTTGAAATATGCAGGGATGAACCACGGGGGCATCCCCAAGCTTAGAGTTTCCACTCTTCTTGATCCTATTGTATCATCCTCCTCTCTTGACCCTGGAAAACTTCCTCCACACCAAAACTCAAAACAAACTCATTAGAGGGTTAGTGCATAATCAAAAATTCACATATTCAGAGGTGACATAATCATTCTTAACACTTCTGGACATTGCACAAAGCTACTGAAAGTTAATGGAACAAAGAAATCCATCAAACATAGCAAAACAGGCAATGCGAAATAAAAGGCAGAATCTGTCAAAACAGAATAGTACGTAAAGACGAGTTTTTCTGGGGCCCTTAACTTGCTCAGATGAAAATTCTCAAATTGAATGAAAGTTGCGTACATATCTGAGGATCACGCATGTAAATTGGCATATTTTTCTGAGTTACCTACAGAAGGGGCGGCTCAAATTCGTGACAGTAAGAATTCTGTTTCTGCGCAGTAATCCAAATCTAGTATCAATATTGCTATCAAAGACTTTACTTGGCACAACAATGCGATAAAATAAAGATAAGGAGAGGTTTCTACAGTAGTAACAACTTCCAAGACTCAAATATAAAACAAAAGTGCAGAAGTAAAATAATGGGTTGTCTTCCATAAGCGCTTTTCTTTAACGCCTTTTAGCTAGGCGCAGAAAGTGTAAATCAAGTATTATCGAGAGATGAAGCATCAACATCATAATTTGTTCTAATAATAGAATCAAAAGGTAACTTCATTCTCTTTCTAGGGAAGTGTTCCATACCTTTCTTGAGAGGAAATTGATATTTAATATTACCTTCCTTCATGTCAATAATAGCACCAACAGTTCGAAGAAAAGGTCTTCCCAAAATAATGGGACAAGATGCATTGCATTCAATATCCAAGACAACAAAATCAACGGGGACAAGGTTATTGTTAACCGTAATGCGAACATTATCAATCCTCCCAAAGTTTTCTTTATAGAATTATCAGCAAGATTAACATCCAAATAACAATTTTTCAATGGTGGCAAGTCAAGCATATTATAGATTTTCTTAGGCATAACAGAAATACTTGCACCAAGATCACATAAAGCATTACAATCAAAATCATTGACCTTCATCTTAATGATGGGCTCCCAACCATCTTCCAACTTCCTAGGAATAGAAGTTTCAAGTTTTAATTTCTCTTCTCTAGCTTTAATGAGAGCATTTGTAATATGTTTTGTAAAGGCCAAATTTATAGCACTTGCATTAGGACTTCTAGCAAGTTTTTGTAAGAACTTTATAACTTCAGAGATGTGACAATAATAAAAATCTAAACCATTATGATCTAAAGCAGTGGGATCATTGTCCCCAATATTTTGAAATTTTTTAGCAGTTTTATCACAAGCAGTTTCAGCAGTTTTAGCAGTTTCAGGCAGTTTTGCACGCTTTGCATTAGGAGTAGAAACATTGCCAACACCAATTATTTTACCATTGATAGTAGGAGGTGTAGCAACATGTGAAGCATTAGCATTACTAGTGGTGGTAATAGTCCAAACTTTAGCTACATTATTCTCTTTAGCATTTTCTTCTCTTTCCCACCTAGCATGCAATTCAGCCATCAATCTAATATTTTCATTAATTCGAACTTGGATGGCGTTTGCTGTAGCAAATGACTTAATATCTTTAGTTTCATTAGGCATAGCTTTCAATTTTAAAAAATCAACATCAGCGGCAAGACTATCAACTTTAGAAGCAAGAATATCAATTTTACCAAGCTTTTCTTCAATAGATTTGTTAAAAGCAGTTTGTGTACTAATAAATTCTTTAAGCATAACTTCAAGACCAGGGGGTACATTCCTATTATTGTTGTAAGAATTCCCATAAGAATTACCATAACCGTTACCATTATTAGAAGGATATGGCCTATAGTTGTTACCAAAATTATTCCTATAAGCATTGTTGTTGAAATTATTATTTTTAATGAAGTTCACATCAACATGCTCTTCTTGAGCAACCAATGAAGCTAAAGGAACATTATTAGGATCAACATTGGATATACCATTCACAAGCATAGACATAATAGCATCAATCTTATCATTCAAGGAAGAGGTTTCTTCGACAGAATTTACCTTCTTACCTTGTGGACCCCTTTCTGTGTGCCATTCAGAGTAGTTGATCATCATATCATCAAGAAGCTTTGTTGCGGCGCCTAAAGTGATGGACATAAAAGTACCTCCAGCAGCTGAATCCAATAGGTTCCGCGAAGAAAAATTCAATCCTGCATAAAAGGTTTGGATGATCATCCAAGTAGTCAGTCCATGGGTAGGGCAATTTTTAACCAAAGATTTCATTCTTTCCCATGCTTGGGCAACATGCTCATTATCCAATTGCTTAAAATTCATTATGATACTTCTCAAAGATATAATTTTAGCGGGAGGATAATATCTACCAATGAAAGCATCCTTACATTTAGTCCATGAATCAATACTATTTTTAGGCAAAGATAGCAACCAATCTTTATCTCTTCCTCTTAAAGAGAAAGGAAACAATTTCAATTTTGTAATTTCACCATCTACATCCTTATACTTTTGCATTTCACAAAGTTCAACAAAATTATTAAGATGGGCAGCAGCATCATCAGAACTAACACCAGAAAATTGCTCTCTCATAACAAGATTTAGTAAAGCAGGTTTAATTTCATAAAATTCTGCTGTAGCAGCAGGTGGGGCAATAGGTGTGCATAGGAAATCATTATTATTTGTGCTAGTTAAGTCACACAACTTAGTATTCTCAGGAGTACCCATTTTAGCAGTAGTAAATAAAGCAAACTAAATAAAGTAAATGCAAGTAACTAATTTTTTTGTGTTTTTGATATGAGGAAAACAAACAAGACAGTAAATAAAGTAAAGCAAGTAACTAATTTTTTTGTATTTTGATATAAGAAAACAAACAAAGCAGTAAATAAAATAAAGTAAAGCAAGACAAAAACAAAGTAAAGAGATTGGAAGTGGGAGACTCCCCTTGCAGCATGTCTTGATCTCCCCGGCAACGGCGCCAGAAAAAGAGCTTGATGACGCGTAAAGCACACGCCCGTTGGGAACCCCAAGAGGAAGGTGTGATGCGTACAGCAACAAGTTTTCCCTCAGTAAGAAACCAAGGTTATCGAACCAGTAGGAGTCAAGGAGCACGTGAAGGTTGTTGGTGGCGGAGTGTAGTGCGGCGCAACACCAGGGATTCCGGTGCCAACGTGGAACCTCCACAACACAATCCAAATACTTTGCCCCAACTTAACAGTGAGGTTGTCAATCTCACCGGCTTGCTATAAACAAAGGATTAAATGTATGGTGTGGAAAATGATGTTTGTTTGCGAAGAACAGTAAAGAACAATGTTTGCAGTAGATTGTATTCAGATGTAAAAGAATGGACCGGGTCCACAGTTCACTAGTGGTGTCTCTCCAATAAGAAATAGCATGTTGGGTGAACAAATTACAATTGGGCAATTGACAAATAAAGAGGGCATAAAAATGCACATACATATCATGATGACTACTATGAGATTTAATCGGGTATTACGACAAAGTACATAGACCGCTATCCAGCATGCATCTATGCCTAAAAAGTCCACCTTCGGGTTAGCATCAGCACCCCTTCCAGTATTAAGTTGCAAACAACAGACAATTGCATTAAGTATGGTGCGTAATGTAATCAACACAAATATCCTTAGACAAAGCATTGATGTTTTATCCCTAGTGGCAACATCACATCCACAACCTTAGAACTTTCACGTCACCGTCCCAGATTCAATGGAGGCATGAACCCACTATCGAGCATAAATACTCCCTCTTGGAGTTACAAGTATCAACTTGGCCGAGCCTCTACTAGCAACGAGAGAGCATGCAAGATCATAAACAACACATATATGATAGATTGATAATCAACTTGACATAGTATTCCATATTCATCGGATCCCAACAAACACAACATGTAGCATTACAAATAGATGATCTTGATCATGATAGGCAGCTCACAAGATCTAACATGATAGCACAATGAGGAGAAGACAACCATCTACCTACTGCTATGGACCCATAGTCCAGGGGTGAACTACTCACACATCAGTCCGGAGCCGATCATGGTGATGTAGAGTCCTCCGGGAGATGATTCCCCTCTCCGGCAGGGTGCCGGAGGCGATCTCCTGAATCCCCCGAGATGGGATTGGCGGCGGCGGCGTCTCTGGAAGGTTTGCGTAACGTGGCTCTCGGTACAGGGGTTTTCTCGACGGAGGCTATAAGTAGGCAGAAGGGCAGGGTTGGAGGCGGCGCAGGGGCCCCACACCATAGGCCGGCGCGGGCCCCATGCTGGCCGCGCCGCCCTATGGGTACGGGCCCTCGTGGCCCCTCTTCGTATGCTCTTCGGTCTTCTGGAAACTCCGTGGAAAAATAAGACCCTGGGCGTTGATTTCGTCAAATTCTGAGAATATTTCCTTTGTAGGATTTCGAAACCAAAAACAGCGAAAACGAGCAAGCGGCTCTTCGGCATCTCGTTAATAGGTTAGTGCCGGAAAATGCGTAATAATGACATAAAGTGTGTATAAAACATGTGAGTATCATCATAAAAGTAGCATGGAACATAAGAAATTATAGATACGTTTGAGACGTATCACCACTACAAGGAAAGGCCTATTGCCGGCGCACCTATTTGGTCTACTGCCGGCGCACCAAAGCCCGCCGGTGCGAACGGGCCGGTGATAAGTGGCTACTGCCGGCGCACCACCCTGTGCGCCGGCGGAAGTTCATCTACTGCCGGCGCACCAGCGTTACTTCGCCGGCAAAGGGCTTGTTCCACCGGCGCATGTGCCACTGCGCCGGCAGTAGGGCTGCCAGCACTGGCGCGTGCGATGTGCGCCGGAAGAAGGGCATTGAGGTGCGCCGGCAGTAATATTCGAAAATTCAATTTTCGCGCTTTTTCCAGCATATTACAATTCATATTTGCATATTTATATAGCAGTATATAACAGTTCACATTTAGACAGACAGTACATGCAATATGAGAAGCACATAGAGAGCCAAGTTTCATTTCGGTATCAATACACAAATACGCAAGTCTCGTTGATTCATACAACACATGTGCATATGCAACACCGAACGACGAAGTTTCACAAAGTTAGAAGTCTCGGTACATAGTCGTCACAAGTATCGTCATACACCTCACAATGTAGGTCCTAACCTAAACTACAATCACATAGAACATGACCAACATGGTCATGATGACCATCATCACGAAGGCCATGGTCTTCATCCGGTTCCTCCTCATGTCCCTCATCTCTCCCGCTAGATAACGGGCGTATCTTCCTTCCGCCTCCACCCTAGTGGGGTATCCCTTGTAGCTGTTGCCGCCGAAACGGTGCACCTGTCTCCGACAGTCCTCCCGGTCGTCGTAGACTCCAGGAACCCTCCCCTTGTACACGACATATGTCGTCGGCATCTCCATTCACAAGACAAGTAAAACGTTAGTACCAATGCAATGAACAAGTGCCAACTCAAATAAGAGACAAGTAGTATGAACTAAATAGCATGTGCCTCATACTTTGTTGGTCGAAATAAATAATAACATACAGGGATGGGGTTAGCGAGGCTAGGTAGGATGCACAATAGATTGATATTTGTGGCCATCACACCAAGCCTCACTGGCCCCACCCCGGAGTGTACAAGTGACCGAACATTTTAATCATCGGCCAATGCAATTAAGAAGTGCGAACTCAAATAAAAGACAAGTAGTACGAATTAAATAGCGTGCCTCATACTTTGTCGGTCGAAACAAATATTAACATCCAGGGATGGAGTCAGTGAGGCTAGGTAGGATGCACAATAGATTGATACTTGTGGCCGTCGCACCAAGGCTCACTGGCTCCACCCCCGAGTGTACGAGTGACCGAACATTCTAATCATCGGCGAACTCCAAATAAAAGACAAGTAGTACGAATTAAATAGCGTGCCTCATACTTTGTCGGTCGAAACAAATATTAACATCCAGGGATGGAGTCAGTGAGGCTAGGTAGGATGCACAAGAGATTGATACTTGTGGCCGTCGCACCAAGGCTCACTGGCTCCACCCCCGAGTGTACGAGTGACCGAACATTCTAATCATCGGCGAACTCCAAATACGAGGCAAGTAGTGGTCGAGTAAATGCAAATAATTATTAAGCTATCTACGCCATAATCTTGAAATATATAGCAAAGTAAATGAAACTATAGACACATGTTCACATGCACATTCATACAACTAAATAAAAGCAACAAGTCGATTCTATGGGAATATATAGCAATTATTACAATACGGAAGTTCAAGGACATATCGTTCAAGCTTTAGCAAGTGTTCCCGTCGTAGGATCAGGTTGTACGCCTAGGGGGGAATGGACGGCAGCCCTCAAGCGAGTTGAACGGCCTCTCATCACGCGACATCTCCAAGCGGAGTTCTATCTCGTCATTAGGTGGTAGACCGTAGCCGTAGAAGAACTCGCCGGACCTACTGTTGACATCCTGCGGGATTATCGTGCAAATGAACTGCTGGAGGCGACCCCGGTTCTTTCTAATCTCTCTATCGGGGACATCCGCCATGTTTGCAAACCTGTTTCCGAGATTCTCCGGCAGCAACATGTCATCTGCGTACTTTATGTGCTCCTGCATCCGAAGGATGGCGTACCACGCGTCCATCCCATTGTCTTGCGTCGACTGCCTGAGGCAGGGGGAAGTTGGTTGTGTGGGTTAAGACCAAGCCTCCTCGGGATTTCCTCTCTACTTTGAGGGGGCCTGCCTTGTTGGCGAAGCCGGTGAGAGCATCATTGAGAAGGGCCTTGATGTGGGTGTAGTCTTTCTTGTGGTCCCTACCCGAGTCGAGATAGACTGCATGCGAGTGTTGCGGGTGCACGACGATGAGGATGCAGAACTTGTCTCTGCGGAAAACACACGGATTAACCTTTGGAATTGCAAATGGAGATATAGGATAGAATGGTAATGGGGGACTAGCGAGTGATTACTTACTCGGGGAAGTAAGGGATGAGAATGGCTCCCTTTTTAATGTTCGCCAGCATGAAATCCTCGACCTGCTGGGTGGCAATCGCCCGATCCCCAGCGTTGCGGATGATGCTCTCCCGCATATAGAAGGGGTCCATTATCGCGATGGTCGGCGTCCCCTCCTTAACAATCTGGGAAGACAAGCTAAGAGCAACTAGGCGAACCACACTAAAGTGGAGCGCTTGCATGCGATAGATGCTGAAGATGTCGTTGAACCGGATGAAGCACAAGTCCGCGGGGTACTTCTCGACGAAGTTCATGCTAGTTGGCACCTTCGCCACGAAGAGAGGGTAACCAAGATCTTTTGATTTGCGAAGAAGGTTCTCCACATGCCTGACAGTCTCATGCAAGCTCCACATATCCGGGGTGAGTTTCCTCACGACATGCTCCGGCAGCATCGGTTCACCCAAGTGATGCAGAGGTCGCCAATTGTTTGGCAACTTGTCAAGGAGTGGGACCTTGTCCTTGGATTTGGCCGCCGCCTTGTCTTGGGCGTCCTTCTTATTTGGCCTCTTCCTCTTCTTGGGTTGTACTACTGGACCCTCCATCGCCGTATTGGCCGTAGCACGGAGTGTGTTTGGGCTCAGCATATATTTGACGGCGGCGGTGGCGACCTCCTCGGGTTTGTCCTCCTCGGCCGTTTCTTGAGAAGCGAACAGCTTCTTGGAGCACACATATCTCGAGGCCGGCGCATCCTCATGGACAACTTGTGAAGACGTAGGAATATCCCATTGGAAGTTCTCACGTTCGTATTCCTCGGCCTCCGGCGCAGCCGGGCTGTTGTGGTGGGGCGCCGACCTCCGGCGCAGCTGGCCGTTCTGGTGGGGCGATGACCACCGGCGCTGCTGGCTGTCGTGGAGGGACGCTGACATGTGGCGCCGCAAGGTGCTTGTCTTTGCTTGCCGTCGACCCCGAGTAGGTGTTTATCCGAATTAGGGTCTTCGGCCATAGCAGTACCCAACCCTTCAGTGTGGCCAGATTCAACGGGCTATCGTCATCGGCACCATGCGGTTGATTAGGAGGAAACAAATCCTCATAGCCCGGTAACGCCCGATCCACTTCAACCCGGTAAACGTCATCCGCCATATCTCGTGTGTGCCACTTCTTATCCAAGGGCCGAAGGATGGACCCCCTCGCGACATCTTTGAGTTCGTCGTTTACTCTCATCAGGAAGGTGCATGGCGTTGAGAGCGCCTGCGAGAACATGTGTATGGCATTAGAGAGAGGGCAAGGATGATGAAACTAATATATTAACTTGATGTGCACATTAGTTAATTACCGTGAGGGCGTTGAGCTCGGCTAATGTCGACGGGCCGGCACATGCGGCGGCGGGCGTGCAAGTGACGGAGGGGCTGCTACCCGGCATGGACGGTGAATCCCTAGCACCAGTGACATTGCCGGCGGCCGGAGGAGTCTCCATTATAACATTGTCATTGCCGGCGGACGGCGGCGCCATCGAGTTGCTGCCGTCGAAGCTAACCACTTGCATTTTCGGGGGGGGGCTTGTTTGCCACCCTCATACCACGCGTGTAGAGCGTTGAAATCTGCTTGGACTGAAGCGGCGACTTCAGCTTTGACTTCAGGTACGAGTGTAGCTTTGAGTTGCGGTACCAGTTGCGGTACCAAACCAGCTTGGACTTGGGCTAGGATTGACTCCCTCATTTCCTCCGCCTCCCGCCGCTTCCTCTCATTGCGCGCATTTTTATCGGCCGCAGACGACAAGCCGTAGTGACCATGCTTGTGGCCTGTACCGGCGCCAGCCACACGGCCTCTATGCGGCCTTCTCGTAGGTGAATGCTCATTGACGATGTTTAGCGCCCGTACGAGAGGCTTGTCCCATGCTACCCTGCCCGTCGACGCCTGGGACGAGGAGCCTTCGTCACCTTGAGAAAGTCTTTGTCTTTCTTCTTCCTGCGGAAGAAATGTGAACCATTTAGAAATGTTGCTACTATTATATGAACGATACTTGATCTAATTAAACCAGTAAATTGCTTACTAGTTTTTTCTCCAACGACAGGACCTTCTGGTCGTTCGTGAACCAAATTATGTCGGTTACGACCTTGGGGTCCGTGACAAGTTCCCCGGTTAGTTTCTTCTTATGGTACCGGGACCTGATGAATCTTCTTTAAAGCGGGTCCTTGTACTTGAGCCAGGGGTTCTCAATGCCGGCATTTACATAAGCCTCGTCCTCCTTCGCCCAATAGGGCTCCTTTCCCTCGTACCCACGGCTCCCAAGGTTGTGGTTGCCGATGTTAAGCTCCCGCATTTCCTTCCCCCACAACTTGCGATTCTTCGTCGCTTGTAGCTCTTCATTGGCCACAAAAGCATCAAAGTCCGCCTGGGAGACATGCGGAAAGGCAGAGTGGACCTCTTCGAAACCTTTGCCGTCAGCAATCAGCTTCCGCACCATGTACTTATAGCTGCTGAGGTGTTTGGTGAACTTCAGGAGGGCTTGTGAGTTCACAATGTTCTTGGTTTCATGAGTGGAGGCATAGTCGCCTAGGAACTTGTATCGTGAGTGCAACCTCGCAATGAGCTGGGCTCGCAAATGCGCTTTGTTCTCAGCTCGGAGATCCGTCTCGTTGAGATTGACGACCTCTCGGAGGATACATGCCAGTTGGTTGCCGTACCCCTTGGCAACATCCTTAGGCTCCACCGGCAAACCACTGGCGGGGTCCACCTCTTTGATTGTGTCTCTGCCGGTGGCGACCGTGTTTTGGCGCCTTGCCTTCCGCGGCCTCTTGGAACCACTTGTCCCGGTGCCACTACTCCCGGCGGCGCCGCTAGGATCGTCGCCGCTTGTCTCGCCGCCACCCCCGGCGGCGCCGGTTGCCTCATCGCCGCTAGGCTCGTAGGTACTACCCCCGGCGGCGCCGCTTGCCTCGTTGCCGCTTGGCTCGTCGGCACTACCCCCGGCGGCATCCTCCATCTCATGGTCCTCGTCGCCGCCAACACCAGCGGCCTCGGCATCCTCCTCCGTCCTAAAGAAGTGCGTATTGTAGTGCTCCTCTAACTGTTCTTGAGACGCCATGGTGGCTTGCACTAATAGAAGATGAAAAAGAGTTAGAATTCACGGAAAAATTTGGCATGACCTTTGCTAAAAATTGGTCATGCCGAGTGCTAGAATTGCCGGAACGGAAATGAATCGACATTCCAGCACTCAATAGCAACTCAATCCCTGTAACAGAAATGCAAACATATATATAACAACTTCATTTTCACCGGAGTTCAACCATCACCATAATCAGCATGTTCATTTAGCTCAACCATAACCATAACCACTAGTAGCATTTCCACTATAATAAAAAACCCCAATTCATTTCCAGAGAACCATGTACATCATTTTCATTTTGTTTTAAATGAACCAGAGAATGAATTAAACCCTAAAGTGTTCATTTCATCATTTTTTATACCAAGTAGCTACTGAATTTTTCATGTAAACCATCGAGCACAAATCATTTATGAACTAAATAACCATAATCTAAAGCTCACAAGAATCCATCAAGTAAATACCAATGATCTAGTAAGCATCCCCACTAATTGTATGATGCAATTTCATTTTCTTAACCGAGAGAGCAACATGAGCTTAATTTCATTTTCTTAACCCAGAGAGCAACATGAGAACACCCAAACTTGTACAATGCTCTCCAGTTTAAAAATAGGTCACAGATTATATAGCAGACTTAAATAAACATGTGCAAAACAATAAATAGGAACTCATACTATTGCATTTTCCAAGAAATACTAGTTCACGTTGTGGCTTGTATTACAGAAGCAAATGAATACCCAATATTGCTACTGCACAGAATTCTACATTAACAACATGAGGGAAACACATGGTCTAAACCAACAGTAGTAGTAGCAGCAGATATATATAGCAGATTATAAAACTCTGGCAGAACCTCAGACTTTATTTTCTTTTATTAGCAAAACCTAAATGAGCTAAATGAACCAGAGAACAAATTGATGTGCACACTGTCTTGTGCTGACTGTACAGAATTCTTTTATTTTCTCAAGAACAAGTAGCAGTAGCGAGATAACGAGAATTCCAACTCACAACCTCACAACTCGCATCACAACCTCACAAACCTATCGCTTCTTTACCTACCGCAGAAAGTACATATTGGAACTGCCGAGCGGATAACGAATACTTTACCAAACAAAACAATCAGCTATACATTTTTTTAACCAAGTGACAATGTTTACAAGCTGCTACCACGGATACCAAAATCATGTCGGCTAGACAACAAGCATCGTAAAGCACATTGCAAAGATCTGGATGGAGATTGCCAAATAATTGAGCTAAGAAATGAAACCCATATGATCATAAGATACACCGATTCTCACTCCATATTATGGTGGCTACTGCTCATCGCTATCGCCTCGGGAATATCCATCCGAACATGTATGGTGGCTATCGCTATCGCTATCGCTAGCTTCATTTTCATTTCCATCTCAACCGAAGCAAACCGAAGCATAATGCAGCAGCAAACACAAATTTAAATTGAGAAGGAAACTTTCTTCATTGTTCATCGCTATCGGAATATTCCAAGAAATTGAGAAGGAAACACAAACTTAAATTGAGAAGCAAACAATACTGCTACTGCTACTGGAATATTTCATTTTCATTTATCACAAATAGAACTTTCTTCATTGTTAATCCAAGCAGAAATCCAAGGAATCATATTGACTTGCACTAATTCATTTTATTTTATTTTTTCAAACAAGATAACAAATTCATTTTCTTTTATTTTTTCAAACCAGAGAACACTTATTCTTTTCATGAACTAAATGAACCTAGCTACTGCAAGTTTATATAGCAAAACCAGTTTAGCTACTGCAACTAAATCAATTTTCATTTTAGCTACTGCAAGTAAACCAATTTTCATTTTAGCTAGTGCAACTAAACCTTTTAGCTACTCGCAACAAAACTAATTTAGCTAAATGAACCAGAGAATTGCTAACATCATTTCATCATTTCATTTAACCTTGCTACTGCATTTTCATTTTCTTTTTTCCCAAACCTCTATTCATTTACTTTTTTCCTATTGCAACCTGCAACTAAATCAACTAGCTAGGAATAATGAACTAAAATCATTTACTAAAATCATTTACTTTTTTCCTACTGCAGCCTGCAACTAAGTCAACTAGCTAGCAATAATGAACTAAAATCATTACATTTTCTGGCCAAAGATAATCATCCATGATATACTGATGCCATTTTTTAACAATGATAGGCTCAAACCCTAGCAATTAACCGGAGACGAGGAAGAACCCTAGCAGGAGGGGAGAGGGAAGGGGGAGGGAAGGGGAGAGGGAAGGGAAGAGGGAAGGGGTGAGGGAAGCTCACCGTGGCTGGCGACTTCTTCTCCAACGGCGGTGCCGACGTCCCCTAGTACGCGCGCGGGCCAACTTCTTCTCCAACGGCGCGCAGCTCCTCCTTCTCCAAGGGTCTTCTGCGGCGGCGTACGGGGTAGGTGGTGGGGGCTAGTGGAGGGGATGGTGGAGGATGGTGGCGGGGCAGAACGGCGGCGCTCGAGAGGGGGAGTTGGGGCGGCGCTCGAACTCTGGCCGGCGGCGCTCGATAGGCAGAGAGGAGGTCGATTGGGATGTGGCTGTGGGGAGAAGGAAGGGAGAAAACGGTTAAGTCCTAATTACAGCTGTGCCAGGCTTATTGCCGGCGCACCAGGTCCCTGGTGCGCCGGGGACAAGTCTACCCCCGGTGAATCAAGGATGAGGTGCGCCGGCAATAAGCCTCGGCACGACCGTAACTCTGGGACATGTGTTTAACAGTATGCAATAAGGATGTGGGACATGTTTATTTATTTATTTATTTTCTCTTTATTTTATGTTTCTTTTTTTACCCCAAATGCTATACTATTTTATTTTTCTTATCTTTTCAAGATAATATCAAAGCAATATATATATGCATGAGTATGCAAAAAAAGTTATACATACACAAAATATTGACCAACACAATATTAATTAGCCATACATAAAATATTGTCCATGACCATATGAGTAGTTATGAATTACACAAAATATGAGTTATAGATTGCAAATAAAGTTTTACATCATCGATTGAGAAGAGTGTTTCACTTTCTTCTTGCTTTTCTTGCTCGTCGTTGAATAATTTAGCCCCGTGTCGTGACTTCTTCTTTTGAAGGGTCGACCTGACCTCGGTAGCGTGGTCCTGCTTCTTCTTGTGGTGTATGTTGTGTATTCGTCCTCGGATTCTTCCATCATTGGGTCTCCGACTTGTCCTTCGAAGTCTTCCTTGTTGGCGACTCCATCCATTCCGACGATGGTCCTCTTGCCTCTCCTCACGATAACACGGCTAGGCCTGGATGGGTCGGTTATGAAGAAGCATTGGTGCACGTGTTCCGCCGGCACCCATGGCTCATTCTCGCGCGGTGGCGTTCGTGGACTTTGATTTGTTGGCTTCGGTAGAAACATGGTGGTGAAATACCGGTCTTCTTTTGTGACGCTCTTAGGCCATCCGATACGGAACATCGGCACTTTCTCCCCAGCGTAGCTAAGCTCCCGCATTTCCTCGATTCTTCCGTAGCTAGTCTTTACGTCACCCGTCCAGAATCCATCGTTACCCCCGAGTTCCGGTAAACACCTGTTCTTGTCTTTTTCTTCCGTTTAGAATGTGTACCCGTTGATATCGTACGCTTGGTAAGTCATGATGTTGGGCGCGGGGCCATGTGACAAGGCCAATACTAGTTTATCCTTGTCGGAATCCATTGGTGGGGGATTAGCATCAATGTGGTCTTTGAACCAGCGCGCGAAAGAGGAGTTGTGCTCTCTGTATATTTCTGCTTCCGTCATCATCGGCTTGCCACTGTTCTCTATCATGGTTTTGTGCTCTTTCAACCAAGGATCGATCAAGTCAATGTGTTGTAGCGCTACTAAGTTGGCCCTGTCAAAGTCGGAAGTCCGACCAGACATGTGCACGTGCAGTTCCTTCCTTCCATTTTTGTGGCCTACTCCCTCAAACCTGCGGAGGTGCTTGTTTTGAGGCAAACCAACAGGTTCCTCGATGTCTAGATAATTCGTGCAGAAAGAGATGCACTCTTCGATGAGCCAGCCCTGGACGATGCTTCCATACGGATGTGACCTGTTACGAACGTATCCTTTAATGACCCCATTCATTCTTTCAAACGGCATCATGTTGTGTAAGAATGCCGGCCCTAGACTGATGATATCATCCATGATATGGACCAACGGATGGACCATCACGTCAAAGAATGCAGGCGGGAAGTACATCTCAAGCTCACATAGGATCACCACGATCTCTTCCCGGAGCCTTGCGAGTTTCTTCACGCTTATCGACTTCCGAGTTATGACGTCGAAGAAGTTACGGAGCCCGACCAGCGTTGCACGGACATGGTCATCCATTATACCTCGGATTGTAACCGGAAGAATCTGCATCATCATCACGTGACAGTCATGAGACTTCATGCCGCTGAAGTTTCGTTTCTTGGGGTCCATGTATCTGCTTATTATCCCGGAGTAACCGAAGGGCACTTTGACACCTAGAAGGCAATTGAAAAATTGATCGACCTCAGCCGGACTAAAAGTGAAGCAGGAGGGGGGGATAGTAATAGTTTGGCTGCTTAATCCTTTTGCGCTTCTGACCGCCGTCCGCCTCCTCCTCCGACTGTCCCTCTTGGGCCGCCGGGATCTGAAGCTCTTCCCTGATGCCCAAAACTTTCAGGTCGTGTCTTGCTTTCGGCCCATCTTTGGTCCGGTCCGGCATGTTGAGAAGAGTGCCAAGCAAGCTCTCGCACACGTTCTTTGTAATATGCATGACATCAAGGCGAGTGAGGTGTATCGAGAATTTTCCAGTACGGCAAGTCCCAAAACACGGACCTCCTTTTCCATACACCAATGAACGGCGTCGTTTCCTTTTTCTTCTTCTTCTCTCCAGGCTTTTGACGAATCTTTCCCGGTGCAGGGCACTCCTTCCAACCTTTCAGTAATGTATTGATCTCTTCGCCGCTCTTCTTACGTGGAGGTCCTCGGGGTTCATTTGTACCATCGAACAGATCTCCACGCTTTCTCCATGGGTCAGTCTTGTGTAGCCACCTTCGATGCCCCATGTAAACTGTTTTCGAAGAGCCGGGATCCTTACCAAGCTGCAAAAACATCGTCTCTTCCATGCACCTGACACATGCCTTGTGTCCATGGCACACCTGACACGAAATATAACCGTATCCGAGGTAGTCCCGCACCGTCGTGATCAACGCAGCTCTCAAAGGGAAATATTCTTCGAGAGATGGCGTCCCATGTATCTACCCCTTCCTCCGCCCACAACGTTTCAAGCTCCTCCTTTAATAATTCGAGATACATGTTGATATCGTTTCCTCGTCTGTGTCAGCCCTTGAATTAGCATACTCATCCGTATGTACTTCCTCTTCATCCACAGCCGTGGCGGGAGGTTGTAGATCCATACAAACACGGGCCATGTGCTATGTGTGCTGCTCGGTTTCCGAACGGATTGAATCCGTTTGTGCTCGCACCCAACCCGATGTTTCGGGATCTGCCCCAAAACTTCCGAATTCATTGTCTAATGCTTTCCACCGGCTTGCATCCGAAGGGTGCGTCAGCACTCGGGTGCTCAATCCGCTCTTCATCATTCAACACCGCCTCCTTTCTTTCAGCGTGCCGCCGCATGAGCTTTGCTTCCTTGCGGTCCGCGTAGAACCGTTGAAGCCGGGGGCGAGCGGGAAGTACCACACAACTTTCCGAGGAGCTTTCTTCTTCCCTTTCTTGTACCGTTCAGCGTCACACACAGGACATTTGGTCTTGTCCACGTGCTCCTTGCGATACATGATACAGTCGTTGATGCAGGCGTGATACTTTTCGTGGGGTAAGTCGAGAGGGCACACGATTCTCTTGGCCTCAGCTAGACTACCAGGACACGTGTTCTCGGTAGGAAGGAGATCTTTCACGTATTCTAGAATGTTGTCGACGCTTGTGTCCGTCCATCCGTGTTTAGCATTCATCTGCAGCACATCTAGCGCTACTCTCAAGCGGGACTCCTCCAACCCGCGACCTGAGTCGTACAACGGAGTATTCGAGTCTGTCTCCGGCTTGCTCAAGCTTTGATTTCCGCTTGGCGCCTTTCGTCTTTTCGAGAAGCAGATCTTGAAGATGAGGGTCCCGCACGACCGAAGCTAGCGGCACCTCTTCGTCGTCGTCAAGGTTACCGTCGTCGTCAAGGTTATTGTCGTCGTCAAGGTTATCGTCCCGTGTGACAAACTCTTCATCGTCATCAATATCATGATACCCTCCTTCTTGCCGGCCATTACCACCTGCTGCCGTCGCCCCATTGACCTCCGCGCCATCATCACTCATCCATTGAGTGTGTCCATGCATGAAACCATTAGTGAGCAGGTGCCCCTGCAATTTGCCTGAATAGGGGTCAAACCATTTCACTCGTTTGCATCTTCGGCACGGACACAATACCTCCGCGCGGTTATTTTCATACATGTCGATGATCGCATGTTTCAGATATCTCATCGCTTTCACTCATCTCGATAACCATTATCGCCTGCACGGTAAGATTATATAATTGATTAGAACCATCCATCCGTCGGTAGTTTTCACGGAAAATTTCGGCATGACCTTCCTACACGGTAGGACATAGGAGCGTCAGAAATGTGCCGAAACGGAAACTTAAAGAATCAACATTTCGGCGCAACGTTGGCAACTCATTTTCAACGCAAACACACACAAGCACAAACACAACATATATATATGCCACACACGAGAGCTTTGCTTCAAATGTCCAACATACGTCGATTTCATTCCTCAATTTGTTCATTAATCACCTATTTGTTTGATATATTCGTCGATGAGATCGAGACGACGCGCCGCGACAATGGCGTATGGAAGCCGACTTTCTAGATCTAGAACTAGATCTAGATTGAGCGGTCAATGCTCGATAGATAGATCTAGATCTACATAGGGATGTGGGAGATGCATGTAGGAAGGGAAGATTTGCTCAAAAAATATGATTTTGTTTGGTCAAATTGGCTAAAGTTGGGGTAGAAATGGGCAAAAATTAGGTGGGTTGGGAGAAGGGTCGGGTTGTGTGGATGAGGAGTGAGTGTGTAGTGGATTGTGAGTGCTGGTTGGTGGCTGTAATAAGTCCCAGGTTACTGCCGCGCGCACCGGGACTCGGGTGCGCCGGCGGTATATAGCCCATCCGGCCATATCCGCTCCTGCACCAGGCCCACGAAGCATTGCCGGCGCACCAGCCCATGAGCGCGCCGGCAATAGAAAATTACCGCCGGCGCGCTCCTGGGCTGGTGCGCCGGCAATGCTTCGTGGGCCTGGCCCGAGTTGGGCGAGGTATTGCCAGGAAATAGCGCCGGCGCGTCGGATCAGCAGGTGCGCCGGTAGTGGGCAGGCATCGCCGGCGCGGCGCATATTTAGTGCGCCGGCAACAAGTTCCACCGGCGCATGCATATGGTGGTGCGCCGGCACCACTTGCCTCCACCTATAGGCTTTTCCCTAGTAGTGCACACACCACTATGCACATGTTCCACTCTACAATGTTATAGTATATGTTCAAGTGTATGAGTTTTTGCATGATTTTGTGGTTAAATTTCTGGGCAAAAGTTAACAAATCGACAGCACCCGGCCCCAGGCCCGATCAACCGGCCCTCACATCGGCCGGTCCGGCGCGTAGCCCAGTCGACCGGATTACAGACCGGCCAGTCCGGTCTCTCGTCCGGTTGGACCGGACCATAAGCCGGGTAGCCCAGTTTTTTCGCACAATCCCGTCAAAACACTTGAACATATGCTATACTCTTTGGCCTCCTTATCACTGATGACATGTACACTTATCCCACTGCTATCCTTGCTCTATTTTCTCATTCACAGGTGATTCAGGTGATGAACCCCGTGGTACTGTTTCCAAGAGAGGGAGGCATGAGAGGCCTCCAGGGTGTCGCACAAACTCTCGTATGCCTAGCAGAGCAGCTCAGGGCAGTGGTCGAGGTAGTTCAACTAGAGGTCGAAGCAAGACAGTGGACAAGAGAAAGAAAGACAAACATGCAGCTCAAGAGGATGATCTTGTTGAGAGGGTGCCAACATACAATGTGGGCACAGTGCATTTTGCTGATTGGAGAAGACTCAGAGAGGCGAATCCCTATCGGTTCGACGAAAGGACTTATCTTGGTGATGATAGGGAATTCTGGACCAACACTCAAGTGTGCATATGGGATGATTTCTACAACTCCAGAGAGTGTATGAAGAATGATCTCATTGTGATGCCCAAGGCCATCAACAGGAAAGTACTCACCATGCACCAAGCCACTAAGTATCGCTTTGTGGTTGATACCTTGCAGAAGATGGGGCTGTTTGATCTTGTGTGTCTGAAGCCTGGTGATGCAAAGGGGGTTGGGTACTATTGTCCAAGCCTTGTCCGTTAATTCCACTGCACCGTGTTCTTTCATGATGATCCCGCTCGCACCATAACTTGGATGACTGGAAAAGAGAAGTACTCTTGTAATTACATTGACTTCTGTGAAGCCATGGGATTTGGTGGTGGCCGTGCTCATGGTTTCAAGATTCACTCTCAGGACAAATTCACTCATGGGGACATCGCTTTCTGCTATCCTCCGGAACCTACAGCCGATCCTCCCACTATCTCCGGAATGTATTATTCTTACTTTGTGCTTGCCAAGCTCTTCCGTGAGAATCTCATCAGCAAGTCAGGAGATACAAGTGAATGTCGGGCCTACCATCTTAATCTCATGTTCTATTGCCGTCCTGAAAACTTGAGGACTATTGATGGCTGTGACCTCCTCTACTGTGAACTGAGGCGCTCTGTTCGAGACCGCATGACTCCTAACTATGCTCAGTATATCCAGCAGCTCATCAATACTGTTGTGCCAGCTCCCAACAACAAGAAAGGACAGCTAATCAAGATGGAACCTTACAAGATTCCCCAGCAGGGAGATAGACCGGAAGTTCCAGTTATGATGCCTTCTGAGCGCCGGTCCAAGGAAAGGCATGACCTGCTAGCTCCAGCTATTCTATGCGCCCCAAGCGGGGTGCCTCTCACTTCTTATCTAGCCTATGGCAGATGTGCAGGAATACCAATGATGTTGCTCATCAAAGCCTTGCCTTGAACCAAGAGACTAGGAGGCGCCAAAATGAGTTCAGGGCTGCAAGAAACCATCCTGTACCTCCGCCTGGACCTGAGATGGAGCCTGTGGTTGCACCAACTTGGGAGATGCCTCCCATTAATGATGAGATGATCCAGAACTTTGATCTCTCACTATTTGCTCATGGTGGTCTTCCTCCTCCTACTACTAGATCTGCTCATGCTCCTGGGGCTTCTGGAACTGGCACCTATGATGAAGGAAGTAAAAATTATGAAGAGGATGATGATGAGGATGGTGATGAGGACTCTCCACCCACCGGGATAGAGTTCTATTGATGGGAGCGCTAGCATCCCTATTTTCTTCTTCGCCTTTTTGGTGTTTCGATGCCAAAGGGGGAGAAGAGAGTAGAGTCTATGATTACGGGTTCCTTGGTTGCACAAGCCATGCTTGATACTTTATTTGCTTCTTATTTGGCTTGTGCTTATTTGCTTGCTTTTCATTTCCAGAACCATTTTCTACTTTGAATAATTCGTGTATGGACAAGTATTTGTATGCTTAATCTCTATGTTGCTTAATCTCTATGTTAGGATGATTATGCTTGATGCTTATATATCTTGATATATATATGTCCATACCATGCTTGTCTCCTAAAGATATTGGGGGGAGCTTCTCATATTCCACAAATGGTGCACTTTGCATTCAAACGCAAATTCTCCAAGTGCACACATTATGGGGGAGCTGTCCTAATATCTTATATGGAAACAAGGTTTAAGTTTATCATAATATCTATATGTGACTCTAGCTCGGTTTGTCATCGTATACAAAAAAGGGGGAGATTGTAAGGGTATTTTACCCTTATCCATTATTTTGGTAACAATGACACTGTTGCTAAGAGTATTTGGTCTAATACATGTCTATGAGATTATTCCCAGGTATTAGCCAAATAGGTATAGTGGTGTATCAATGAAACAAGGTAAAGGGAGACCCCCCCACTTCGACAAAAATAAAGAAGGGCTTCTCAGCAACTGGCCGGTCCTAGCGCCGGTCAGACCGGCCGTGGCGCCGGGTGGCCCGGTTCCGACCGGGCCCAGGACCGGTGCACACCGGGCCAATTCCAGTATCGCCGACCCCTTCGCCCGGTGCTAGCCCGGCCTGCGCTCCGGTCTGGACCGGACTGATCCGGTCTCCCGCCCGGTTGACCGGGCCGTGGACCGGCCGCTTGTTCTGCTCGACAAATCCTGCTCCGGTCAAGACCCGGTCCCAGCTCCGGTTTGGACCGGACGGTCCGGTCACAGGTCCGGTCTGACCGGACCCTGCGCCGGCCGGCCCGGTCCCAGACCCGGTTGACCGGGTTCCTCGAAGCATGCTGAGGTGTCAAGTGGCAACGGCCAGATTTCAAGTGACACTATAAAAACCCCTTCTCCTACCTCTGGACTGTTAGGCACTACACTGAAAAATGTTCTTGAGCTCTCTCTCTCTCTCTCTCACTCCATTGATAGAAACACCAAAAGCCTTAGATCTCCCTCCTCCTCCACCCAAACTCAAATCCCTCCGGGGAAAAGAAAGAGGAGGGCTCGATATACCGTTCTACCAAGCCAAATCTTGTTCCTCCTTGTATTCGTCAAGATACTTGCTCTCTAGGGTTCCTTGGAAACCCTAGGTGGGCAAGAGTGGTCCGGAAGCATCCGGGCTGTGGATTTGCTCCTGACAAGATTGTGAAGGTTTGGAGGCTACCTCAAAGTCTACCACAAGTGAGTGAGCTATTCCTTCGTGGGATAGGCTCCGGAGAATAGGGTGAGCCTTCGTGGCGTTGGGGAATCCTTCGTGGGACCTCGACCCCTCCAAACGTGACGTACCTTCTTGCAAAGGAAGGGAACACGGAAATAAACCCTCGTCTCCGCATGCTATCGGTTATCTCTAACCGAACTCCTTACTTGTGATATAATTGCTTGTGAGAGCCTTCATGCTTGAGTTACTTGTATCATCATATAGGTTGCCTCACCTAGTTTGCATTAGGCTCACCTTTATATTCCGCAAAGCCTAATATTGCAAAGAAAGAATTAAAATTTGTAGAAACCTATTCACCCCCTCTAGGTTTACCATCTCTGAACTTTCAGAGTATCGCAAATATTCTAAAAAAAACCTTCTCTGAAATGACCTACCATGTACAAAGTTATGTGGCTTTCAGGTCAAATGAGCTAGGTCATGACCTAAAGCATGGCATAGTTTGTCGAACTGATCCCATATTGCGCACACGCGTGTGTATTCGGTTGGGAAGCAATGTTGTTGTTGAGGGCTTTCACTGTGTTTGCACAAAAAATCCATTTTTTATTTTTCCGAGCGCAAAAAGCGGGGTTTTTTTGTGAAGCACGTACCAAGAAACCATTCCAAAATTGCACCACCCAAATTTTTAAGAATACTAGACTACATTGTATGTACAAATCTGTTGGAGATATGCCCGAGAGTCAATAATAAAGTGGTTATTATTATATCTTTGTGTTCATGATAAATGTTTACATCTCATGATATAATTGTATTAACTAGAAACGCTGATACATGTATGTTTTGTAAACAAACCAGAGTTCCTAGTAACAGGCCCGGTCCACACATATTCAGGGCCCCGGGGCAAGACCAAAAAAAGGGCCCTTATCGACAAATTTTTTTTTGAGTGTACTGCATTTTAAAAGGAATCTAATACATATCAAAGATAGATGAATTTGAACTATAAGAACCACACAATCATGAAATTTACCTCCCCATTGCTAAATTTGTGGAATAGTAAGCTTGTGAATAATGTTCAGAATTACTATCTGATAGGAGCACAATATTATATTCTCTTACGTGTCCTTCTCAACTAAAATATCCCTAGCCTTGTCATTCAAATTGTCTAGTTTCGTGGATTGAGAATATCAAGAATAAAATGTTGTTGTTCATTGACACTATCAAATTCTGAATTTTGGTAATCAACTAAGCTTTCATGCTCACTAAACTAATTATCAAACATCGTTGGTATCAACACCGTTTATCCAAATGTTCAGTTCGTTGCTCTTAAACATGTACTGGGCCAGTTGCACCGAGTTCCTGCAAGAACTACCAGTTCTATATATTTTTTGGCAATTGAACTGTTTTGCATTCTACAACTTCATCTATCCATTTTTCTCTCTTCCTTTTCTCACACCAGATAAGTATTTTCTAGAGAAATGTCACAATTGCATAAAAACAGTCTATACAAGAAACAAAAGCACCTGGATATATGGGCATATAACTCGTCAAATGGTAGATGTAACCTGTAGATTTAGGTCCCTTGATTTACAGGCTGCAGCCGTCTGCGCAAAGGAGATGAGCAGCTCGATCAGTTCCCATTCCCTTGACCCCCTTCTCTTATCCTGATCTGTTGGACACTCGACCACTTTCTGGGATATCAGATCCAATGAAGACTTGAAGAGACAAAGGGAAAGAGAGCTTACTGGGAAAGGATAGCACTGGTTGGTCACCATTAATCCCTGTGACGACCTCCGATTTGGAAATGTACAGGAGCGGGGCGGCGTTATTCCCCACGATTGGGAGATTTAGTGGAGGATACGATGAGTCGAACCGAGGAGAAAGGAGTACTGGTCAGCGCCGTGACCGTGAATGTCCATTAAACAGCTACGTGAACGCTTGGGCTTCTTTCTTTCTCGTGTCTTCGTCGATGATAGGAATAGACTAGTACTGAACTACTATCTGGGCCAGGGCCCCTGCCTCCTTGGGGCCCAGGGCGGTCACCCCGCTGCCCCGCCCTATGGGCCGGCCCTGCCTAGTAACGTCTTGTTTAATTAGCTTGTTGATTAATTGATGATCATGGTTTCATGATCATAAACATTGGATGTTGTTAGTAGCAAGATCATATCACTAGGAGAATGATATGATTGACACACACCATAGTAACCATAGCAATAAGATCAAGTTACTAAAGTTCATTTTGATGTAGATCTCAAGTGCATTGTAACCTAATCCTTCGACCATGAGATCATGTTAATCACTAACACCGAATGAATGCATTGATGACATCAAACAACACTTTGTAACCGGGTGGTTATAAAGGTGGCGTTGGGTGCTCTGAAAGTGAGAGTTGAAGCTCATGGATCAAGAGTGGGATTTGTCCATCCAAATGACTGATAGATATACTTTGGGCCCTCTCGGTGAGATTGCATCGAATTAGCTTGCAAGCATCTCAGTAGGTAACAAGCGATGTCATATCACAGAACGAGTAAAGAGTACTCGAGATTGAACTAGGTATAAAGATACCGTTGATCGAATCTTGGATAAGTAAAGTATCGCGCGACAAAGGGAATTGGTAACGAATGCTAGCTTATGGTTTTTTCGATCACAAAGTCATCGTTGAATATGTAGGAGCCATTATGGATCTCCAGGTCCTGCTGTTGGTTATTGATCGGAGAGATGTCTCGATCATATCTGCATCAATCACGAGCTGTAGGGACAAACTTAAGGTTCGATATTGTTTAACTAGATATGGAATATGAGAGGAGACCGAATGTTGTTCGAAGTCTCAGATTGGATTCAAGACATCACGAGGAGGTCCGAAATAGTCCAGAGAATAAGATTCATATAAGGAAAGTCACTTTCCGGGATCCAGGAAAAATTTCGGTGTTTGACCGAATGTTTCTGGAAGCTTTCGAAGGGCCACCGGTGGGCCCTCGACCCAGGAGGGGCTACATGGGCCGAGGTGGTGCAGCCTGGCCTCTTGGGCCAGGCCCACCAAGACCTCAAAGGCCTAGCCAGCCAGCCCCTAAAGGGATAGGATCAAATCTAGACAGATAAGATCGAATCCCACGATTTGGGGAGCAAATTTCGAAGGTGAAGCAAACTTGGAAGGGGATGATTTCTCTTCCCCCTTTCCCACCATGCGCCGGCCCTCAAAGGGCAGCCTTGGCCGCACCCTCCCTCTATAAATAGAGGTGACGGGGCAGGCCACAACCCTACCCCATACTCTCGCCACCACCCTCTCTCCCTTCTTTTTCCTGCGCGGGCTTGGCGAAGCACTGCAGGATTTCTTCTCCACCACCACCACGCCGTCGTGCTACTAGGATTCCGAGAAAGATTTACCTAATCCGTTGTCCGCTGGAACGGGGAGAGTACGTCTACATCAACACCGTACGTGTGACTGAGTACGGAAGTGCTGCGAGTACGCCTACATCAACACCGTAAGTGTGACCGAGTACGGAAGTGCTGCCCTCTTGCAGCATCGGAAGGACTTCATCGCGAACTTGAGTTCGGCAAGAGTACGACTACATCATCAACGAGGTCTGATCTCGTTACCTCTTTGGCTCTTCAAGGGTACGTTTCTCATCTATCTCGTTGCATAGATCTAGTAGATTAGATCTTGGTTTTTTCCTAGATTGGATCTTGGTTTTATTCGTTCATGCGGTAGAGTTTTTTTTTGTACGCTACGAACCCCTACAAAATCACCAACTTCTTGCACCACAAAATATATATAGGTACCTCTCACCAAAAACATAAATTATTGCGGATTCAGGTTGAAGCGAGCAAAATTTAAACTATAGATGCATTATAGTTTTCCCTTGATTTTTTCAAAAAAAATAAATCATATTTAGGTTAACAACTATATATTTCAGCATAGATTCACAAGGAGTTTCAAAAGATTCTATCCCTAGGTAAGAAAGTTCATCACCGTTGCTTTGGCTGCATTTTGAATCGAGCACAACTAAATAAAAAAAAGAATAAAATGTGAAATCTTCTCACTACGTCATCTTATGTGACTTAGTTTCTAGAAAAAATAACAAACTTGGAGTATCGCAAATATTCTAGAAAAACCTTTGAAATGACCTGCCATTTACAAATGGGGCCGCAGCAGGGTGCTGCGGTCGCGTCGGAGGCAGAACAGCTGCCCCATAAAGAGGGAGGAGGCTCCCACCGCCCGTTGGCTAGTGACGGATCTGGATATGGTGGCGATGGGGGACCAGGGCAGCGGTGGAGAGTATCGACGGCGAAAGGAACCCGATCGAGAAGGTCGCGGTGGATGAACTCGCTCGAAGGCGATGAACGGTGATCCGTCTCGGCGACAGCGATTCTGGAGCTGCGATGATTCTATTCAGACTGCGAGGGAGCGGTAGGGGTGCTGGTTGGTGCGGTCATTCCATCGTGTGAAACTGGGAGGGGAATTTTAAGACAGTCGGGTGTGTGAGGGAAAGAGAGCGACGACACCATGCGTATGAGACCGGATGGACCACGGCTGCCGTCTGACGCGTGCACAAGTGATCCGGATGCACAGGTGGCAGATCGCAGTGGAAAGGTTTAAACCGAAATATGGCATTTGGATACCCTGGACCACGATGAAAAATTTAAAATCCGGTGACGGTTTTTTTTAGATAAAAGGCATGGACTGCCCGACTTTAAATTAATAAAGCCCTCAGGTTCAACAACGACAGAGTTTAAGCATACATGCTAAGGCATACAGCTTCGCCAAATAGAGACTAAACATAAGAGCGAACAGCGACACGGTCGCAAGCTAAATCAGGTGGCTTGATCATTTCTTCTTGGGGCCATTGCGTCGTGTAGAAGCTTGAGCTCGGCGATCGCATGTTCTATCCACGGACGGTCCAGCGGCTTTGCCAGGGGCTTCCAGAGCTGTAGAAAAGCCAAGATTTTAGAGATAATATTAGCAGGGTGATTCATAAACTTAGACTCAATGGTCATCTTGTTTCTAAAAAGCCACAACGCCCAAGATTGCGCAATGAAAAGCAGCCAAACGCATCTTCTAAATCTACCCGAAAGACTAGAGATGATAGCGAACAGTTGCGCAAAATTGGCGGGACACCAGCTGCATCCCAGCAGCTGGCGGGTCACACTCCACGCAAAGATAGCCGTGGAGCAAGTGAAGAAGATATGCGCAGCATCCTCCGGTCTGCCACACAGCTTGCACCTTCCATTTCCGGGACCCTGCCTAGCCGCCATGTTAAGGCTCGTGGGCAGCTTGTCCGAGCACTCGGCTGCCACGAGAAGATTTTGATCTTGAGAGGGATACGGGCAGCCCAAACGTCCCGAAAGTGGGCGATAGAGGCTCCCTGTGCCAACTTCAGGTACATGGACCTGACCGAGAAACTGCCAGAGGGTTCCAAAGCCCAAGACACCCTGTCCTGGCCCGGGACGAGATTGGTTTGGTCAACGATGGCTCTCAGCAGGTGCCAATCAGCGATACCTTGCTGGTCAAGAGATCTGCGGAAGGACAGTGCACCCCCGCCCCTGCAGGCCTGCGCCACCGAACACATCTGAGAGGTGGAGATGTTGAAAAGCGCAGGAAATCTGTCCTTAAGCGCCATGTTGCCCGACCATTTGTCCATCCAAAACTGCGTGCGATTACCATCCTGGATGATGTGCCTAGCCCCTAGTTTGAACAGATGCTTGATCTTATGCAGGCTGCGCCAGAATTGGGATCCCCCTTGACCCGATCCTGCGAAGATATTATCCGCACATCCGTACTTAGCTCGAATGATCTGCGCCCAAATAGGGTTTTCGGGTTGATACAGTTTCCACACCCACTTTAGCATGAGGGCAATGTTCATCTTCTTGGAGTTCGGGAGCCCCGGCCCTCCACACTCTTTTGGTCTACACACCGCCGGCCGGTTGACGAGATGGTATCGTCTCTTAGGGCCGCAGCCTTCCCAAAAGAATCCGGCCCGGTGAGAATCAAATTTAGCGTGGATCCCATCTTGCAGCAGGAACGGACCCATAGCAAAGCGGGGAGACTGGACAGACAGGAGTTGGATAGGATAAGTCGTCCCCCGGAAGACATGAACTTACCCCACCAAGGTTCGACCCTGCCAGCCAGCTTTCGGACAAGGAATAGCCATTGCTCCATGGTTAGTTTCCTGTCAGAGATGGGGAGGCCCAGGTAGATGAAAGGAAAGCTTCCTAATTTGCAGTTGAGCCTGTCAGCCACTTGTTGCTTCCGGCGAGAAGTGGCTCCCATGACCACGACTTCGGATTTATGGTAGTTGATCTTCAGGCCTGACATATCCTCAAAGCACATCAACAGGAATTTCAAGTTGGCAATATGGGTGTCATCGTCTTGGATCATGATCAGGGTGTCGTCCGCGTACTGGAGGTGGGTGATCCCCCCCGGAATCAAGTGAGGTACCACCCCAGCAATGTGCCCCGCCGCCGCTGCTGAGGATAGAATAATGGACAGCGCCTCCGCCATGAAGTTAAACAACAAAGGTGAGAGGGGGTCCCCCTGTCTAACCCCTCTCTTGTTTCTGAAGAAGGGACCCACTTCTCCGTTGATAGAGATCGCCGTTTGGCCACCCATGACCAACTGCGATATGCGATGAACCACACCATCGTCAAAGCCCTTTGCCCGGAGCACCTCTTGTAGGAAGTTCCAGTTGACGCGGTCATACGCCTTCTCGAAGTCCAATTTAAGCAGGAGACATCCTTGCTTCTTAACTTTTAACTCGTGCACAATCTCGTGCAGAGCCAGGACCCCATCGAGAATGAACCTTCCCTTGATAAACGCAGTTTGATTGGGGCTGATAATGCGGTTGGCAATAGGATCCAGCTTGGTTGCCAAAGCTTTGGAGACAATCTTGAAGACCACGTTGATAAGGGCGATAGGTCGGAATTGTGTAATCTTGTCTGCCCCGGGGATCTTAGGAATAAGCGAGAGAACCCCGAAGTTGAGTCTCGCTATGTCAATCCTCCCGAGGATGAAGTCATTGAGGATATGGAGGATCCCAAGTTTGACAAGGGCCCAGAATTTCTTAAAGAAGAAGACAGGGAACCCATCCGGGCCTGGGGCCGAGTCAGACTTCATATCCATGACGATCTCTTCCAGCTCCTTCTCCGAAAAAGTACGCATCAGGTTGTCATTCTCCTCCTGAGAAACTCTCGCCTCCGCGCACCAAGCATTGGAGTGTAACCCACACACCCTAGCTTCCTCCGTCCCCAGGAGAATCCGATAGAACTCGTAAATGTGTTGTTGGATGAGCTTTTTATCCGTGATCACCCCATGATCCGCCCTCAGCGAGGAGATGCAGCACTTCCTGCGGCGCCCGTTGGCCAGAGCATGGAAGTATTTGGTATTGGCGTCACCTTGTAAGACCCACCGGACTCGACCCCTTTGTCTCCAGTATTCTTCTTCCGCACGAAAAACTTCCAGCAGCTGGTCCTCCAAGTGGTAACGGAGCGCCCACTCTTCTTCATCAATCCCTACTGAATCCGCTTTCTCATCTAAGGACTTGATTTGGGTCAGCAGAGCCTGTTTGAGAACTCTGGCCTCTCTGCCTTTGTTAGCGTTCCAGCCCCTGAGCTTTTGTCTCAAGCCCCCGCTCATGAAGCTCCACCAGTCAAGGATGTCCCTGCCACCCACTCTATTGGCCAGACCAACCCACATACTCCCCACGGACTCCTGGAACCCTGGAATCTGAAGCCAGCTAGACTCGAAGAAGAATCTATTGCTCCGTGGCGGAATCCCTTCCCCTGAGTCAAAGATCAAAGGAGTGTGATCAGAGCCCAGGCTGGTCTCTGCCGAGACCGCACAAAGCGGGAAGTGCAACTCCAGCGATGGTGAGATGAACACCCGGTCCAACACACATCGAACATGATTGAGCTGCTTGTTACTCCAGGTGTAGCGCGCCCCTGTGCGCGGAATTTCTCGCAAGCCCCAGCTAGCGATATTTTCGTTGAACAAGTCCATTCTGGACCAGTTAAGTCTGTCCTTGTTCTTATCATGAGCCGCTCTGATGAGGTTGAAGTCCCCTCCCATGATGATAGGCACCTCTGACGCTTCCACCTTGGTGGAGATCTCCTGCAGAAATTCCGCAGAGCGCGAATGATCCGCCGGTCCATAGATGCCCATGACCTTGCAACGAAGATTATCCGCGCGGCAAATGATGTCAGTGCTGATGACGAACCGGCCCCTGTCGATGCCCCCCACATCGAAGGCGCTATCGCGGAAACCCATCAGCATTCCCCCTGAATGCCCGCACGCGGAGAGCCAGCACCATACAAACTTCTCCCCAATCTCGAGGCTTGTGAGCTCGTGGTCCGTAAAGTCCTGTTTGATAGTCTCTTGCAGGCAAACAATGTCGATTCTGTGAGTCCGGAGATAGTCCTTTAGCAAGGTCCGGCGTCCCCTCGCGCCGAACCCGCGGATGTTCCAGAAAAGAGCTCTCATTGCTTAACCACTGCCCGACCCCGTGCTTGGCGGGTTAGAATTCTTTTCCCTACGACAGGCGCTTTCTTCTGGATCTTCTTCTTCCTCACTTGCCTTAACTCCTTTGCACTGCTCCCACCAGACCCAACTGGGGGAGGGGACGTGCAGGGTTGTTCCTGGGCCTCCGCCACATCCTCCGCCTCTTTCTTCTTTTGTGCCTCTGACAGAGCCTTGTCCCTAGCAAGCGCTAGCTCTGCCTGAGCTAGTTCGCGAGCCCGAAGCATAGACAGCAGCGGTGCAGGATTACCGGCCGCAGAGGGAAAAACAATGCAACTATCGCGGGCAACCGATAAAAGAGAGGAGTCGGGAATGTCTTGAAGAATGGCAAAGTTGTCAACCGATTTGGACATACCTGGCGTCTTGTCCTTTGCACGCTGGATCGCCTTCTCCAGGATGGGAGTCGCAGAAGAACCCGAGCCCCGCGCGCTGGTCCTTGCCGCCGCCACCGGGGACGCCCTGCTCCTTGGCGCCCTGCTGATTGGGGCCGACAGCTCCTCCACAGCCACTCCTTCCTCCCAAAGCTCCCCTTCCAGCGCCCTCTCCTCGATCCTGCGTGGCTCCCTTTCCTCTAGGGCCTGGGTCGCCGCGTCCCCCTCGTTGAAAGACAGCTGTTGCGCCACCAGCTTGAGAGCTAGGGACGGACGATCAGCATTGGCCTTGCTTCTTCTTTCCTTGGATCGCATGGCAAGAGGGTCAGACTCCCAGGTCACCGGGGTGGTAATACCAGCCTCAACGCGGTCCTCATCCGACAGCTGCTGCGCCTTCCACAGAGACGGACGGCTCTTGACAGAGTCTCCACCCTCCAGCGGGGAGTCTTGGAAAGAGACCAGCGAGGGGGAAAGCGCCACCCTTTCCCCAGATGAATCCGTCGGAGCATTGGCAGGTTGCAGCATCCCTGCTAGCACAGGAAAGATATCTCCGCCCTCCGTTAAGTTTGACCCATACTGACTGAAAGCCGTGTTGGGAAGCTTCTGTCCTTTACCCCCTGGCAGTTCTTCAGGCGTCGAGATGGGAGCAGACTTGTGGTTGGGCTCTGAGGCCGAGCCACCCCCACCTTTGGCCTCGCCTTTGTCCTTCCTGACGTGCTTGCCCCTTCTCCCGTCCCAGCCTTCTCCCTCAGACTCCTCCAGATCCTCCTCTCTGTTCACCGATGTCTTCCCCTGAGGCGGCGGTGGGGCAGAAGGCTCCTCCCTCTCCCCTTCTTCCCTGGCAATACGAACCTTGAAGCCTTGAGAGTTCACGAAGAGCACAGTGAACTGAGGGAGGCGGACCGGAGCTCTGCAGCCGATTAGAACCCGCACCGGGGCCGAAGGCGACTCAAGAGATTGTGGATCCACAGCAATGGGGCGGCCCAGCTCCCTAGTTGCCAGAAGGATCCGCACCGCCTGTCTGAAAGGGGGAGGCACATCAAACAGTTTGATCCAGCATTCTTCAAGTTGTTCCACCGCCGCGGGGTCCCCGGCGTTGGAGGTGACTATGACGTGCAGCTTGCTAGAAGGCAGAGTAAGGCCTCCGCCCCTGATCGCCATTCGCAGACTTTCTTTGGACGGAAAGAACATAGCGAAGTCTGAGCGGTTGAGTTTTTGCACGCGCCACCCCCAGTCTTCATCCACCAGGTCTTTGAGTTCGGCCTCCATCTGTTCAGCAGATAGGTCTCCCCCTTCCAGGATCACCAACGCCGCGTTCGGAGCCGGGGGCAGCAGCTCCTCTTCAGGCACATCACAACACGTGAAGCCCCTACCCTCCACGCCAAAGCCAGCCCAGTAGGGATCTGTCGCCTTGGACAGAGCAGCGCACATAGCTGACAGATGCCCACTCTTGTTGCATTTGACGCAAAACGGTTCATCCTTGCACTCTGCCTGTATGTGCCCGGGCTTCCCGCAGTGGTAGCAGACGATGTGCGCAGTCTCACCCGTCGCCGGAGTCCCTCCCTCCGTCAGCGCACGCCCCGGGTTTCCCCGCTCACCCTGAGCGGAGCCCGAGGCTCTTGGAACCCCCCGTCCTGAATCGCGCCCCCGCAGATTCTGGGACGGTGGCTGTTGGTGGCGACTTTGCTCCCGGCCCCTACGCTCCCGGGCCCGCCCTTCCTCTTCCCGCCGCCTCTGAGCCTCGGTGTCCCACTGGGACTGTTGGCGGCGCTGCACCTCTTCCTCGCGGTCCAAACGCTGGCGGAGCTCCAGATCTCTGCGCCTCCCCTCCTGACCGCCCACTTGATCGAACGGCCGTTTCCCTCTCCTCTCCCTATCCATCCTCACAAGCTTGAGCACTGGTTCAGAGGATCCTCTCTCTCTCACGGCGACAAGCTTCTTCGCCCGGAAGCGGTGTCGATGAATGTCTCTTGCGGCGGCTGGAAACCCTAACTCCCGATCTAGGGTTCCCACCGACAGCCACCACCAGTTAAGTACCTCACGGGGAGGGGTAAAACTGTCCACTTCGCCTAACGCCTGGCCAGACTCCATCTGAACCGCCAACAATTGCCCCTGGGCCACGTGTCCTTCATCAAACGGCTCCGCTCGCGCAGTGGAGTGAGAGGCCGACCCAGCCCCACTCGGTCCGGAGGCCGTTGGCCCAGCCCAACTGGCCCCGCTCGGCCCAGAGGTTGTTGGTCCAGCCCAACTGGCCCAACCACACGCTCCTCCAGGGCCCGTCCCTGGAAACCCTAGCGGCAACACCGCGGACTCCCCGGCCAGCGCCGCCGCCGGCTCCCTGGCTAGCGTCACCGGAATCTCCCCGACGAGGATCGCCGGCGACGGCGACGAGGGCCCGCCATCCTGCCCCAGCGACACCAGAGACGCCGCGGCGCCACCGCTCTGTGGAAGAGGGGGGAAATCCGCCACCGAATCCAGCAGAACAAGAGGACACCGGGGCGCCGCCTGGCTCAGATCTGACTGCGCCACCACCTGCGCCGCCGGGGCCGCCGGCGAGGGCCCTTCCCCCGCCGCACGGTCGAACGCCAGCTCCAGGAATGACCCCAGGCACGGAGAGCGGCGAGCCACACGAGCGTCCTCCACCGCCTCCTCGCCCTGCGCCTCTGACGAGTCTTCCACGATCTCTCCCAGGATCGCGAACGAGTTGACCGCCGCCCGTCTCTGCGCCCCCCGGCGGGCAGCGGCGAGCTTCCTTCGACCCAGGGCGGCCCGCGGAGGGGGAGCCCTCTCCCAGCTCCGGTCGCCGGCCAGGGCGCCTTCGGAGTCTCCCGTCTCGACGCGCGCCTTGAGACACATCCTCAGCTCTCTTCGCTAATAACTCTGTCACCAGTCGCACTGGAGAATTTTTCAATCCGTTCGGGTTCTCCGGTGACGGTTCTGGAATGCCAATTGCATGGTATTCAAAATCTCTTAATTTGATTCAGCCAACAAATAGAATGCACCAAAATAATAAGCTATACAGTATACCTCAGTATGGTACCTAGTGCAACAATCGACTATATTGAGAAACAAAAACCGATAAAATGACAATCCAAAAAACGCAAAAACCAGATTGTACCACACAAAGACGGAAGCATAAAATGCCCAACATAGATGTAATTAACCATATAGTTAGCTCCCATTGTGCAGCTAGATGTCACGAGCAGACAAAGACTAATGTAAGAGAAAAAGGAATCATCTACACACCACAGAATCAGGCTCACGTTTTTGTTTTGTTCAGAATCATGTGTAATCAAAAATACAGGAAGAGACACATGTGCATCCGGAAATCCACAAGATTCCGGCCACGGGCAGCAGGTCTGACATCTAGCCGCAGCTCCATAATCAAACTACGAGTGAGGTATGTCTGATCTTCAGACTAATGTGACAGTATCAGGTTACAATTCTTTCGATGTCGCTACATAATAATCAACACCCAGGGAACAAAGAGATGATACAGCTATATGATTACATCTGAAGGCAGCCCGCGTGCACGGCGTGCGATTGAGTGGCGCTGGCTTCTGGGGGCCACTGAGATCGCCGGGAAGACTTAGGTAGGATCAGGTCTTACATAGGATCTCTGAGAATAATTTTTTTGCAAAGACAAAACATGTTCAAAAGTTCTGAAACAAAATGACAACACCTGTGTTATATATGCAATGCCAAAAATTTGCAACTTCAAATTCGGACATACACTTAGAGAGACAAAAAGATAAATCTGGGTGTGAATAATGTGAAATACTATTCAACCAGATCTAACACTATTCACAATCGAAATTGTCTTTTTGTTTCTCCAAGCGTAGATCAGATTTTGACCTGAAATTTCTTGGAGTTGTAGATACAACCTATATGCATGTTGTTCATTATTTTCAGATTTTTTCGCATTTTTTAAGTATAATTTCTCTGAGTTGATCCTATGATCCCAATCCTATACAAGTCTCTCCCATGAGATCGCGTGGAGGAGACCGTGCAGCCAGAGTTGGTGACCAAGATTGTGGTAGATGTACTCCCTCCTTTCAAGAATGTAAGACGTTTACCCACTAGTTCCGACCAGGTGAAAAACGTGAAAAACACAACGCTACCCCTTCCAGATTTTGAATCGGTACCCTCCCTAGATTTCCATCTCCGCCTCGATCGCCCTCCGCCCTCTCGCACCTCCGCCAGTGACCAGTGGCGGACCTATATGGTATGCCGCATATGGCATACCCTGCGGTCAGCCCTGCAAGTTCCTCGATTGTAATCGCTGGCAGAGCTGATCAAACCGAGCTAATCCATGTAGCCTGCAACATGCATCGTCCAAGGACTTGGGTCTACGATTTGTTTGTTACTTCACCATCCGGCTTCGGCCACTAATCTATTTGTACGTTTATCAAGCAATTAATCTGGCGTGTAAGACTGCAGGCTAGCTATGGCCATGCACCATGCATGTAGCTACTTTGATAAGAAATGATTAGCTCCGATGACTAATCAAGAAAATATTTAGCTATTGTATTATTATTTTGAACGACCTTACACTGCGTTTTAGTTGTAGTAGTATATAGGCTACAGTAACTATGTAACATCAGATAATTTAGTCAATTGATAATTAGCCTTTGGAAGTCAAGTACTCAGTCTGTCTAATGAATTTTTTGTTTCAGATTTGTCTAAATTTGAATGTCTTTAGTATCTAGATAAATTAAAATTTAGAAAAATATAATTAAATTTTTATGGAACAGAAGGAGTATATGATTCTTTTTTATAAATTTTGTTGTAGTTTATGTAACATCTTTTCTTACATCTTTTGTTATTTATTTTAGTATGATCTAAATTTATCATGTAGTTTTGCTGAAATGATTACCGGGCGGCCGAATTATTTGGAAATTTTGGGTCGGACACAATATCGAGAATTTAGTTAAATATTAGAATGCCCCGTCTACAGTGTGTGTGTCCACTAATTTAATTGTTTGTTTATGAAACAAAATCCCTTATTTATTTAATTATTTTGAATGTTTTATAATCGTCATTTTTAAATTTATATTCTAAGAAAAAAATATTTTAAACATGCACGCAAAATTTTGGTGTGGCATACCCTTTGCAAAAATCCTGGATCCGCCACTGCCACCGACTCCACCTCCGTCCCCTGCACCTTCGGCCCAGGTGCTCGTGGAGGCCGATCTCCCCAGGCGCTCGTGGAGGCCGATCTCCTCCCCCAGGCACTCTTGCTACTGGAGCTGAAGCTCCATCTCCGTCCGCTGCAGCTCCTCCACCGTCCCCTGCACCTCCAATCCAGGCAGCTCCTCACCCAGGTGCTCGTGGAGGCCGATCTCCTGCCCCAGGCGCTCCGGCCTGGGACGATCTCCTCGTCCAGGTGCTCTTGTAGAAAAATCTCCTCCGGCCCAGACATCTCCTCTCCCAAGTGCTCCTGGAGGATAATCTCCTCCTGCCCAAGCAACTGCTCGCCCAGGTGCTCCTAGCCTCTGTCGACGAATGGCGCCCAGGTTCTTCCTCACAAGCGCCTCAACACACAGGTTCGCCTCGCACAGAAAGCAGAGCAGCATACAGCAGAACAAATGTTGAACAAAGAGAGCAACATACAGCAGAACAAATGTTGGACAAAGAGAGCAGCAACAGCATATCACAGCAGTAGAAGCAGAAGTAGCAGCCCCATACCTGAACGAAGAGCATAATCGGCAGCAATCAGATCAATATGGTGCTCCCAGACTTGAATTTCACTCCACCCGAAGAAGACGATATGTCCATATAACTGAAGGAGAACATGAATGTATATTATCTAATGCAAAACAAAGTTACAGTTTCAGGACCCCTTGATTCCAAAAGTATACATCAAGTCCTGAAACCTGAACTCTCTTGTTTCGAGCATACTGTTTTGTTCCGTCAAAGGTTCTTTTGCTATACTGTACTTCAAAGACAATAGTGAAGGCCCATCTTATAATCAGAAGTCAAATGTTTTCCAGCTACTGCTAGCAAACAAGCAAGTCAACAGCAAAAACAGTAAAGCTCTTGTCTAGCAATAGGGAATTTGTAACATCCCAAAAATTTCAAAACAAACAAAATGAATTTCTCTAGTTCCAAATTTTGGAACCAACAAAAACTTTTATTAAATCAAGTTGATACATAGAGATCTTGTTTAATCCTTGTGCTATTGCCATGATTGCTTGTTTAATTAGTTTTTGAAATACTCTTAAACCCTAAACCTCAAATCCCCCCTTTTTCCATCCAAGTTAAAATAAAATAAAAAGAATTTAAATAAGAAAAAGGGCATATGTGCCTATGGCTATTTTTATAAAACTTTACCCTAGACCTTTCCACTTTATTTAGAGGATTGGAAAACCTTTATAAACCTTATATAGTACTTCTCAAAACCAATCCAAAGTGAAACAAAAGCTTTTAAAAAGAAAGTAATATTGCCATAGAGGCATATGAGAGTAAAATGCAAATTTGTGAATTTGAGGATCTTGACCCTAAGACTTGTGGTGAATGGTTGGATCACTCCTATATACCATTTCAACACTCAACAACATCAAATGGGCCAAGAACAATCAAATTAAAATTCAAATGCAACATATGCATAGAGGCATATGTGACACATAGCCATTTCTATTTTCCAATTCTTGACCTATGCACCTCTACCTTGACCAAATGGTGTGAAACCATATACTCAACCTAATGCTAACACTAAATTGACCCTCAACCTTGCCCAAGTAGAGCATAGATGGAGCAAATTACAAGAATAAGGAAAATTGACACATCACCTCTTATGTGTATATGGCCATTTATGCAAATCTTTGAGCATAAGACCTTTTGGAACTGGTTTCAATGGTTTGGAAATGTTCCTAAACTAATAAGAATCACTATTAGAGCTCAAGATACATCATTGAAATCAAGAAGAGAGCAAATCAAATATGGAGATAAGATCCGATTCTTACTCACATACACATATGTGGGTATGGCCATTTTTACAAATCTTCAATCTAGACCATTTTGGTTTGCACCATTGGTTGTAAATGGATACTAAACACCTATTAACACTTTTGGAAACAATCAAACTAAATTCAAATCAAATTTGAATCAAATTTGAGCTCACATGTGATTATGGTCATATGTGACAATTTCTAAGCATGATACTCACTTTGAGCCCCTGGTTTTTGAGATTTCTCTTCTACACTTGGACCAATTCTTTGCACCTCATCCAAGACAACATCAAGGAGACATCAACTTTATTCAAAGCCACCACCCCAAACTTCATCATCAATTTCAAATTAGAAGCAAGCCAAGTTGGAGACAATTTGAATCATATTTAAGATCATATGCAAAATGAGATTTTGCATCTCAATTCCATTTTGATCACCACCACCACCAATATACTCCATTTAATATATGATTACAACCCACCAAAAGAATTTGCAAAATTCGAAAATAATTTTCTTGCGGCCATTTCGATCAAACACTTGCTGGGCGAGGGTATCAAATGTTGCCCATGCTTGGAAATTTGGTGAAGACCAAGTCCAACCCCGGCCATCTCTGCGCACTTCTGGAGAACTCTACTCACCTCACCACATCAGTTCCACCACTTGCAACCTGGCCATGGCTTGTCTATAATCAACGTCAAACATGCCATGCCGTGGCATGGCATGGCCACACCGTGCTCATCTCCTCACCCTCTCACCATCCAAGCCGCACCACCATGCCCACTGAGCCTACCTCTCACCTCCTGGATCCCGAGCTCGTGCCCTCCCTTGACCGAGACCGAGACTCACACCGCGTCGAGACCGCGCGCGCCCGGTGCACGCCCGGCAGACGCCCACGCCGCGCCGGAGCGCGCATGGCGCCGCCTCGGACGCCCGACAGGCGTTGCCGACGCCCACGTCCTCGCATCACCTCCGCCCTCCCTCTCGGCGCCGGTAGACGCGCGACGGCTCGACTTGCACCGCACTGGACACGGCCCCCGGCCTCGCGGGCACGCCGCGGACGACGACCGCGTCCACGCCCTTCCGCCATGACCTGCAAAGACTCACATCACGCTCGCCGCCCGCTCCGACCCTCGTCTTCGACCGCCATCACGCGCGTCGGCATCGCCTGGACATTGCCAACCATCGTACGCGCCCATCCCTTGCCTCTTCGTCGCCACTGGAACGACGACGCGAGACGACGACCCTAGCTCCGCGCCCACGGCCACCTCTCGCCACTATAAAGGAGGACTCCTCCGTCTCAAACTGAGCACGCCAATCGCCTCCACTCATCCTCAGAACTCCCCTCGCCACCTCAATTTCGCTAGATTACGCCGCCGGAGGCCGCTCAATTGCAAGATCGCCGCCGCCGCCGGTACACGGAGTTCGCCGGAGCAGGAGGCCGCCATTGGAGACGCCGCTGCTTCCATCCGCTTCACTCGTCGTCGACAACGTTGCTCGTGCACCTCGCCGCTCGACCGCCGGCGCTGCCGACGAGCTCGCCGACCCCTACCGCGCGTCGCGGTGCGTTCCCGCCGCTCGGAGATGACGACGGCCATCCTCGATCGTCCGATCCAACTCTAATCCTACGGTCCGACAGCACCCGTACCGTTTCGGTGTTTAAGACACGCCGACGTGTGGTCCCCACACTGTCGAGGCGGCCCGCTCGCGCTGGACGCGATAGTGGGCCGGCCCAAATCCTTTCCCTCTTTGCTCACTAGTTTCCCGCGCAAGCCCACCTAGTTTGAATTCAAATTTTGGAAATTAGATTAAAATATACAATCAGTGTGCAAACTTTGGAATTCAATAGGGACAAATCTACTCGGGCCAAATTTTACAAACTTGATATATGTTGGAAACCTTAGGATTTTATCTACACAATGCCACTGGATAGAACCCTAGATCTTTTGTAGAATTAAAATGACAAAATAAACAAGGCATGGACTTTTCTGCCTTATAATAATTCTTAAAAATCAACCATAAATGCTTTTCGAGTTAATTCCACCTCCTAATAATTCACATTTCACTTATACTAATTGTTTCTACAAAAATATGCCATGCTTACTTTGAATGATCATGGTTTAGTTGATTTAAATGACTTTATGGCTATTTTCTAGTAAAAGATATTGTCCAAAACTATTAAGAAATATCATGAGAGAGTTTCTCTCATTTAAATCTTGTCACCACCAAGTCCAAATGAAGTGGAGACTCTGGTTAGTTAGGTCCCATAGGATTTGTTGGATGATATTAAATCTTTGACTATGCTAGAGATTAAATGGTATGAGGTGCTACACCTCATTTAAATCATTTTCTCCAAATGATAAGTGTGAAGAGGTTGACTTGGGTCAACCTAGGTCATATATTATGCATAAGAGAAATTAAATCTTAATAAGATAATGAGAGGAAATTATTTCTCTAAATAATTCAAAGTAACATTTAAGATTAGTATGAGAGGAAATTATTTTTCTTAAATAATAAGAAAAACACATCCACCCACCTAATAGTAATGTGTGATGCTAGTTTAAGTGTGTGAACCATGTTTGTGCTTAGTTTAATTAGATAAGTTTGGTGTGATGATTGTGTACCCCGTATTCGTATTTTAGACGCTAGTACCGAGGAGTACCGGGAGGAGGAGGAGGTCTACTTCCAAGGAGAAGAAGACCACTTTGACCAATTCCCCAACCAAGGCAAGCTAATATTCTTGCTAAGTGCAAAGCTCTACAAGAGCAAGGCACTACTCACCTCTTATTTTATGCTTCATGATCCCATCCCAAGTTTTATTCTTCCAAACTTTTACTTTGATTATTATAACTTGCTTTTATAGTTAACTTTGGTCTAGAGATAGAGTACTACAAGAGTATCAAACTTAGCCTAGAAAGCTGATAAGCTAGTTAGCACCCCTCATGACTAGTTGCTAGTGCTAACAAATAAAATTGACTACTCTAGATGGGAACTATGTGAAATGAAGTGACTTGGAAAAACCTTGGAATGATGAGTCATTCTATTGAAAGATTTTGAAGGTGAATATGACTGGTGAATGACATGGTGAACTTTACAAAAACTGATGATTGAGTTGGATGCGATACCATTCCAATTTTGCAAGTACCCCCACAATACTCGATTATGGGTAAGGGCTTAGCTGGAAATTTATGTATCTTAGTATGGGTTCCCTCTAAACAAGCGTCATCGGGGTTAGGCTGAAGGCTGCCTCTACAACAAAAGAAACGATGAGAAATGACGTGTAATGAGGTGAATGTCCGGCCCAAGCCTCGTGCGGTTCCCGGGTTGACAGTTGGTTTTCACCGGGAGGCCAAGCTCATGGGGAGAGGTGCCTATACTAGGATATGTAAGTGAAAGGTTATGGTTGATGATCCGCGCATGGAGTGTACGATTATTCGGGGCTTTATCCCGACGGATGTAATGCAAATGTTGTGGCACAAGTGTGCAACCTCTGCAGAGTGTAGAACCTATTCGAATAGCCGCGTCCACGGTCATGGACGGTTGGAAAGGCCATACTTGTTCGTCATCGACCATTGTCAGAATTGTGACAGGTGACTTGTGATTTGAACTTGAAATGGTGACTTGGGTTTTGAATCACAATTGAGTTGTGGGAATGACACTAATGTTCCCACTTGAGTTAGTTAGCACATGAGGAGGTTGTTTACAAAAGGTTTATCAAATAAAATTGGCTTTATGCAAATAACCTTAGAGCTTAGAACACTTCAATAGCAAGTTTAGTACTTACATTAGTATTAGATTGCGAGTACTTAAAAGTACTCACGGCTTTGTCCCTGGCTATTCAAATGGCCGGACTATGAAGCCGAGCAGCGAGTACGAGGATGACGGACCAGCGGGACGTCTACCACAACTAGGAGCTTCTAACGTCAAGCGTTGGCCTGTGGACTAGAGAGTCCTTGTATCTTACGCTTCCGCTATGAACTTGTGTTTGTTCGTTGATCACTAGATCAACTATTCGTAGTAATATGGATCATGTGATTCCAAGTTGTAAGACGCTTATGGTGTTGTAATGAATGATGGTTGTGATACTTAATCTATTATGCCTCGCAACAACAATATTCCTGGGATTGCGATGTATGACATAATAGGCATTCGGACTTAAAAATCCGGGTGTTGACAAGTTGGTATCGAGCCATTGTTTGACCTTAGGAGACCTTAGTTAGAATGGACGTCCGAAAAACTTAGTTTCAAAACCAATGAAGTGAATATTTATGAAAACTTATTCTCACTCTTATCCTTGAAATCTTTTCAAAATGGAGAAGTCCATGCTCTACTTTTCCTTGAAATTCTACCTAAAATTTTGCACACTTGATCACTTTAGTAGAACTCACACCTACGCAAGAGTTTGTATCAGGATCCCCTTGTATCGTAGAGCGATGAATGGTTCTTCAAACCAACGGTGTGTTAGATTTGTAATATGTGATGCTTGGTATGAATGAAAAAGTGTTGTTGGTTTTTACCCCTGCAACACTACTCAAAATTTCAAATTGTGAACTTTTTAAAATTTAACAAAACAAACCATAGAAATTTCCCTCTTATCTTATCATCTACCTCGATATTCAGATGGCCCCACCAACCCGCAGCACCAACCAAGACGCCATGATGCAGATGCTGGAGATGATGATGGCGGACCGAGAAGCCGAGACGAGCTGAACGACAAGCCAACATTGCTGCACTTGCAACAGATAGCTCAGAACAATCGAGGCCATGGAAACCACGATCACCCAGGATCAAAGCTAAAGAACTTTCAGAACACCAACCCACCTATTTTCAACAAGACTGAAGAACCCCTAGATGCTGATGACTGGCTCCAGACAATGGAGAACAACCTCGAAGTTGCGGGAGTTGAAGCCGCAGAGAAAGTGTTGTTTGCCACGCACTACTTAGCAGGACCCGCAAGAGCTTGGTGGACCAGCACCCGTGCCATGAATGCAGGACAGATGATGACCTGGGAAGACTTCAAGCTGAAGTTTAGCAAATATCATGTGCCCCAAGGACTGATCAAGAAGATGAGAGACGAGTTCCGCGAACTCAAGCAAGGAAGGATGTCCGTGGTGGAATACCGCGACAGGTTTCTCACACTGTCAAGGTACGCCCCGGATGAGACCGACACCGATGAAAAGAGAAAGGAAAGATTTCTGAACGGACTGCATGACGAGATGCAAACTGTGTTAGTGAACATTCCGTTCGCTGACCTAGAAGCCCTGGTGGACTCAGCCATCCAGATGGAAGGAAAGCTGCATCAGGCCAATGAGAACCGCAAGAGAAGAATGATGAACCAGAATGGACCCAACAACGCCCAGAAGTACCGCAACAACTCAAGCTCGGAGGATTTTCCTCAAGATACAACAAGCCCCCGCTCAGCTACCACCCAAGCACATCAATACCAACCAACACAGCAACAACAACAACAACAGCAACAACAGCAACGAACAACGGCAATCGCACCAACAACAACAACCACCCCAATGGCAACAACAACCACCCCAATACTGCCCCGTGGATCGGAAGCAACGCCTGTTCCCGTCAACTCCCAAAGACAAGTCCACCGTCAATTGCTATGAATGTGGAGTTGTGGGTCACTACTCCAATGAGTGCCCCAAGAAGCTTGCCAAGATTGCCGCCAATACCGCAGCACCTGCTCGAGCAACAGTGCCGCTTTGCGGAAGAAGGAACCAGAACAACAACAACGGCCGTCTCTACCACATCAATGCCACTGAAGCACAGAAAGCACCTCAAGCCATGCCAAGTATGTCTCCTGTTAATCCAATTGCCCAATCTCTCTTAGGAACCTAACTTTTCTTAAAATCTCGGGACGAGATTTGTTTAAGGGGGAAGGGTTTGTAACATCCCAAAAATTTCAAAACAAACAAAATGAATTTCCCTAGTTCCAAATTTTTGGAACCAACAAAAACTTTTATTAAATTAAGTTGATACATAGAGATCTTGTTTTATTCTTGTGCTATTGCCATGATTGCTTGTTTAATTAGTATTGAAATACTCTTAAACCCTAAACCTCACATTCCTTTTTATCATCCAAGTTAAAATAAAATAAAAAGAATTTAAATAAGAAAAAGGCATATGTGCCTATGGCTATTTTTGTAGAACTTTACCCTAGGCCTTTCCAATTTATTTAGAGGATTGGAAAACCTTTATAAACCTTATCTAGTAATTCTCAAACCATTCCCAAGTTGAAACCAAAGAAAATAAAAAGAAACTAAAAATGCCATAGAGGCATATGTGAGTAAAATAGCAAATTTGGGGAATTTGGGAATCTTGACCCTAAGACTTATGATGAATGGTTGGATCACTCCTCTATACCATTTCAACACTCCACAACCTCATTTGGGTCAAGCCAAGTCAAATTAAAATTCAAATGCAACATATGCATAGGAGCATATGTGGCACATACCCATTTTTGTTTTTCCAAAACTTGACCTAAGCACCTCTACCTTGCCCAAAGGGTTTGAAAACTTTACTCAACCCAAGCTAACATTAAATAAACCCTAAACCATGACCTTTGATCATAGATAAAGAAAAGTAAACAAAAATATAAAATGCACCTATGTGCATATGGCCAAAAATACAAATTTGAGCAAAAGACCATAAAACTTGTTTCCATTGCTTGGATTGTTTTCTTATATCATATTAAACCTCAAATACATCATTGAGATCAAGAAAAACCAAATCAAATTGGAAATAAGAAGATTCTCCAAATACACATATGTGGGTATGGCCATTTTTCCAAATCTTGAACCTAGACCATTTTGGTTTGCACCATTGGGTGTAAATGGATACTAAACATATATTAACCACTTTGGAAACCATCAAACAACATTCAAATCAAAATTGAGATAAATATGAGCTCACATGTGATATGGTCATATGTGACATTTCTAATCATGGTACTCACTTTGAGCCCCTGAATTTTGAGTTTTCACTTCTACCCTGGACCATTTCTTTGCACCTCATCCAAGACAACATCAAGAACTTCAACTTTGCCCAAAGCCACCACCCCAAATTCATCACCAATTTCAAATGAGAAGCAAGCAAAGTTGGAACAATTTCACATATGTAAGATCATATGCAAAATGTGATTTTGCATCTCAATTCCATTTTGACCACCACCACCACCAAAATGCTCTATTTAATATATGATTACAACCCACCAAAAAGAATTTCAAAATTCGAAAATAATTTTCTTGCGGCCATTTTGACAAACACCTGGCAGGCAGGGGTAAAAATGTTGCCCATGCTGGAAATTTGGGAAGACCAAGTCCAACCCTGGCCTCTCTCTGCACTTCTGGAGAACCCTCTCACCTCACCACATCAGTTCCACCACTTGCACTGGCCATGGTTTGTTTAAATCAACTCAAACATGCCATGCCGTGGCATGGCATGGCCTCACCGTGCCATCTCCCTCACCCTTCACCTCTGGCCTGCACCACCATGCCCACTGGCTCCCTCTCACCTCCCTGGACGAGCTCGTGCCCTCCCTTGACCGAGACCAAGCTCACACGCGTCAGAACGCGAGCGCCCAGTGACGCCCAGGCAACGCCCATGCCGCGCCAGAGCGCGCATGGCGCTCACCCTGGACGCCCAGAGCGTGACGACGCCCCACGTCCTCGCATCACCTCCGCCCTCCCTCTCAGCGCCAGTAGACGCGCGACGGCACACTGCACCGCCTGGACACGGCCCCTGGCCCGCGGGAACGCCGCAGACGACGACCGCGTCCACGCCCTTCCGCCATGACCTGCAAGCTCACATCACGCTCGCCGCCGCTGTAGACCCTCGTCTTCACCGCCATCACGCGCGTCAGCTTCGCCAGGACGCCAGCCATCGTACGCGCCCATCCCTTGCCTCTTCGTCGCCCTGGAACGACGCCGGAGACGACGACCCTAGCTCCGCGCCACAGCCACCACTCGCCACTATAAAAGGAGGACTCCTCCGTCCAAACTGAGCACGCCAATCGCCTCCACTCATCCTCAGAACTCCCCTCGCCACCTCAATTTCATAGATACGCCGCCGGAGACCGCCAATTGCAAGATCGCCGCCGCCGCCGGTACACGGAGACCGCCGGAGCGAGGAGGCCGCCATTGGAGACGCCGCTGCTTCCATCTCGCTTCACCGTCGTCGACAACGTTGCTGTGCACCTCGCCCTCGACCGCCGGAGCTCCGACGAGCTCGCCGACCCTCTGCCGCCGTCGCGGTGAGTTCCCCCTCTCGCCGGAGACGAAGGCCATCCTCGATCGTCCGATCCAACTCTAATCCTACGGTCCACCTCCCCGTACCGTTTCGGTGTTTTAAAACACACCGACGTGTGGTCCCCACACTGTCAGGCGGCCCGCTGCGCTGGACGCAGTACTGGGCCGGCCCATTTTCCCTTTTCTCATTTTCCCGCGCAAGCCCACCTATTTGAATTCAAATTTTGGAAATTAGATAAAATATACAATCAGTTGCAAACTTTGGAATTCAATAGGGACAAATCTACTGGGCCAAATTTTACAAACTTTATATATTTGGAAACCTTAGGATTTTATCTACACAATGCCACTGGATAGAACCCTAGATCTTTTGTAGAATTAAAATGACAAAATAAACAAGGCAGGGACTTTTCTGTCTTATAATAATTCTTAAAAATCAACCATAAATGCTTTTCAGTTAATTCCACCTCCAATAATTCACATTTCACTTATACTAATTGTTTCTACAAAAATATGCCATGCTTACTTTGAATGATCATGGTTTAGTTGATTTAAATGACTTTATGGCTATTTTCTAGTAAAAGATATTGTCCAAAACTATTAAGAAATATCATGAGAGAGTTTCTCTCATTTAAATCTTGTCACCACCAAGTCCAAATGAAGTGGAGACTCTGGTTAGTTAGGTCCCATAGGATTTGTTGGTGATATTAAATCTTTGATATGCTAGAATTAAATGGTATGAGGTGCTCACCTCATTTAAATCATTTTCTCCAAATGATAAGTGTGAAGAGGTTGACTTGGGTCAACCTAGGTCACATATTATGCATAAGAGAAATTAAATCTTAATAAGATAATGAGAGGAAATTATTTCTCTAAATAATTCAAAGTAACATTTAAGATTAGTATGAGAGGAAATTATTTTTCTTAAATAATAAGAAAAACACATCCACCCACCTAATAGTAATGTGTGATGCTAGTTTAAGTGTGTGAACCATGTTTGTGCTTAGTTTAATTAGATAAGTTTGGTGTGATGATTGTGTACCCCGTATTCGTATTTTAGACGCTAGTACCGAGGAGTACCAGGAGGAGGAGGAGGTCTACTTCCAAGGAGAAGAAGACCACTTTGACCAATTCCCCAACCAAGGCAAGCTAATATTCTTGCTAAGTGCAAAGCTCTACAAGAGCAAGGCACTACCACCTCTTATTTTATGCTTCATGATCCCATCCCAAGTTTTATTCTTCCAAACTTTTACTTTGATTATTATAACTTGCTTTTATAGTTAACTTTGGTCTAGAGATAGAGTACTACAAGAGTATCAAACTTAGCCTAGAAAGCTATAAGCTAGTTAGCACCCCTCATGACTAGTTGCTAGTGCTAACAAATAAAATTGACTACTCTAGATGGGAATATGTGAAATGAAGTGACTTGGAAAAACCTTGGAATGATGAGTCATTCTATTGAAAGATTTTGAAGGTGAATATGACTGGTGAATGACATGGTGAACTTTACAAAAACTGATGATTGAGTTGGATGCGATACCATTCCAATTTTTGAGTACCCCCACAATACCTGATTATGGGTAAGGCTTAGCTGGAAATTTATGTATCTTAGTATGGGTTCCCTCTAAACAAGCGTCATCGGGGTTAGGCTGAAGGCTGCCTCTACAACAAAAGAAACGATGAGAAATGACGTGTAACGAGGTGAATGTCCGGCCCAAGCCTCCGTGCGGTTCCCGGGTTAACGGTTGGTTTTCACCGGGAGGCCAAGCTCATGGGGAGAGGTGCCTATACTAGGATATGTAAGTGAAAGGTTATGGTTGATGATCCGCGTACTGAGTTACGATTTTTCGGGGTTTTATCCCTGACGGATGTAATCAAATGTTGTGGCACAAGTGTGCAACCTCTGCAGAGTGTAAACCTATTCGAATAGCCGCGTCCGCGGTCATGGACAGTTGGAAAGGCCATACTGTTTCCGTCATCAGAATTTACATCTTTTTGAACTTGAATGGTGACTTGGGTTTTGAATCACAATTGAGTTGTGGGAATGACACTAATGTTCCCACTTGAGTTAGTTAGCACATGAGGAGTTGTTTACAAAAAGGTTTATCAAATAAAATTGGCTTTATGCAAATAACCTTAGAGCTTAGAACACTTCAATAGCAAGTTTAGTACTTACATTAGTATTAGATTGCGAGTACTTAAAAGTACTCACGGCTTTGTCCCTGGCTATTCAAATGGCCGGACTATGAAGCCGAGCAGCGATACGAGGATGACGACCAGCAGGACGTCTACCACAACTAGGAGCTTCTAACGTCAAGCGTTGGCCTCGTGGACTAGAGAGTCCTTGTATCTTACGCTTCCGCTATGAACTTGTGTTTGTTCGTTGATCAATAGATCAACTATTCGTGTAATATGGATCATGTGATTCCAAGTTGTAAGACCTTATGGTTTGTAATGAATGATGACTGTGATACTTAACTATTATGCCTCGCAACAACAATATTCCTGGGATTGCGATGTATGACATAATAGGCATTCGGACTTAAAAATCCGGGTGTTGACACGATGGAACCAGGCATACCTAGAAATCCACAATTCTTGTTGAACTCAAGAAGCCTTATCGTACCAGCTTCATTGGATGCTCGCAAATAAACCTCGCCGAACACCTTCACCATTGCAACGACAAAGCGCTTGACACACTTGATAGCTTGGCTCTCTCCCATTGCCAAATGGTCATCAACTAGATCAGCTGGTATCCCGTATGCCAACATATAGAAAGCAGCGGTGAACGTTTGCTCCGTACTATGCCCTAGTTCTCCAGGGCATTCCTCCGTTGCTCAAAGAACCTGTCAAACTTCTCGAGCTCCTCTGCAATTTTCTTGAACAAGTTGATGCTCATCCGAAAACAACGAAGAAAATAGCTCTATGGAAATGTGGCATTCTCCGCAAAATAGCTACGCATCAGCTTCTTGTGTCCTTCTATCCTCTCCTGCCACAATTTCTGTCGACCAACAATGGAACCACCATGACTCGGGCTCTTCCTTGCGCGCATAGCCTATTACCATCTCTTCTTCTTCTTCTTTTTGAATATCCCATTCTTCATCGATGAATCATATGAAGAGCTCATCTATCCATGAAGCGCAACAAATTCAACAAACGAACTACAAAATCTAATTCAAAGAAGGCCGACGCATACATTCAAACACCTTGCGGGCGCTCCGGATGAAGCGAGCTCGAGGCGGCGATTTGGCGATGGCGGAGCGCCGATTCAGAGGCATGGATGCGCGGCTACTGCAGGGAAGAGGCGCCTCATTGTTTTTCCGCGTCGGACTCGCCTGGTAGGCGCTGCGAATCCACCGGAGGATAAATGGGTGGATGTTTCGGTGATGGTGGAGCGGCGCGGGGAAGTTTCAGAGCGACAGTTGGACTTCACGCGCTTGCCTTTGCTTTTTCCGCGCGTGGTACCGCGTGCGCCAAATATCGAGCGCGCTGGGCTGCAATTTCGCGCGCTAGAAACAAGTTAGCGCGCCGTATGTTTATTGGTGCGAATTATTTCGACACCGACACGCTAAGCTGACGGCTTTTACCGCGCGGGCGCCTTTTTGAGCGTTTGTTGGAGATGCTCTAATGCAGTTGTGTTAAATGAGGGTTCATGAACTACATAGCATTGTATGTGTCATATGTTTTCCCAACAGATCGTCATAGTATTGTACGTGTCATGTGTTTGTCCATCAGACCATCATAGCCTACATATTCAAACGAGTTGGTTACCGAGAACCAATCTGAGGTTCAATGGTTATAAGGGTGGTTGTACCTCTAGCCTACCAGAGTTCAAACATCGGGTTTGACATCTGTGTGTCTCATAAAAGGTGGAATATTCATTCAGTTGGAGGCGACGTTCCTGTTGATATCAAGACGCATGTGGTGATTTCGTCAATTTCAAGATCCAATTCATCGGCTCAGTCATCCGAAGGTGCTCATAGGGGTAAGGTGTGCATGTGTTCGTTCATAGGGATGAGTGTATGCGCATGTATGTGAGCGTATTTGCACTATGTTTCTAAAAAAAAACGAGTTGGTTACCTTACACCTACGTAGCGTTAACTATTAATCACACAACTACCATATATATAGAAATGCTTGAAGTCACAAGCATAAACATGTGTGACAAGTCGAGGACTTGATAAGTTAAACACTGGACGACTTGGCATGATAAGCTAAAGACTTGAAGTCCCATATAATAAATACATAAAAGGTTTGCGATGATGCCACTCAAGTATGAGCACACAAAGTAACGCTATAGTTGCGGTGCATATTTAATTTCACTATCACATGTCAACTTGATTTGCTATACAAACCCCAGCCATAAAGCAAATGACTTCAAGACAGGCTTGACTTCATAAGTTACGTACAGATTGATGAGAGCACCAATCATGCAGCGAAATAATCTCACTCACTCTCGAGTCTAGCCTCAGAAAGTACCATCATCAGCAGGATTGGAGAGGAGTTTGAACTTTTTTCGGTTTTGCCTCGTTTACGGTGACTGATATGCGCTATTTGCGCTATTTTCTGAACTAAACCCGTAAATTGGCAGTTATTTTTCGATTTTGCTCAGTTTACGGACTCTGCTAGAGATACCCTTAGCAAGGCATCCAGTAGAGTACGGCGGACTGTGAATCTTGTAATTGAAAACGTACGGTAACTGTGGTAGGTGGTTTAAGGAACTATTTATAATTTTTATTACTTTTGAGATTTCTTAACTGCTGTTGATTGCTATAAATACTTTCCTGAAGTTTTCCGCGAAAAAGAAGTCGCTCAACTCAAGAACGTATATACGAGTATATGACCACACAAATTAACACTCGAGTATGCTAGATGCGGTGCATATTTGACTATCACATGTCAACTTGATTTGCTATAACAGCCCCACGTACTGCCCCAGCGATAAAAGAAAAGGACCTCAAGACATGCTTGACTTGATAAGTTACGCACATATTGAACACCAATCATGCAGCAAAATAATCCCACAGTTTCGAGAGTCTTGCTCTTGCCTCCGACGTCCCTATAAGTATGCACATTCACCTGCATGGATTTCCATCACTACCAGCCTATCTCTCCTTGGCTAGTCAACAATGGAGCTACCAGTACCACCACTGGCCACTTCCATTGTGCTATCCGCCATCTTCCTTTTCCTCTTCGTCAAAGCTACCTCCCACCGCAGCCGCAAGTACAAGCTCCCTCCTGGTCCAAAACCTTGGCCCGTCATCGGCAACTTCAACCTCATCGGCCCGCTCCCGCACCGCTCCATCCACGAGCTATCCAAAAAGTACGGCCCGATAATGCACCTCCGCTTCGGCTCTTTCCCCCTCATCGTCGGCTCGTCGGTTGACATGGCCAGGTTCTTCCTCAAGACCCAGGACGTCCTCTTCGTCGACCGCCCCAAGACGGCCTCCGGCAGGTACACCACCTACAACTATGCCGACATCACCTGGTCGCCCTATGGTGCTTATTGGCGCCAGGCGCGCCGGATCTGCCTCACCCAGCTATTCAGCCCCCGCCGGCTCGCGTCGATGGAGAATGTCCGCGCCGACGAGGTGCGCGCCATGGTGTGCGGCCTCTTCGCGGCATCGGGGCACGCAGTGCATCTCAGCAGGGACCACATGTCGATGGTGAGCATGAACGTGATCACGCGGATGGTGATGGGGAAGCGGCTCTTCGTGGAGGGTGCGACGGAGGGGCCGGTGCCGTCGCTGCAGGTGTTCAGGTGGATGCTGGACGAGCTGTTCCTGCTCAACGGCGTGCTTAACGTCGGCGACTGGATCCCGTGGCTGGACTGGATGGACCTGCAGGGGTACGTGCGACGGATGAAGAAGGTGGGGAAGATGTTCAACGCGCTCATGGAGCACGTCCTCGACGAGCACAGCGGCGACAACGGGCGTCGCGAGGGCGAGGTGGCGAGGGACATGGTGGATGTGCTCATGGAGATCGCCGACGACCCTGACCTGGAGGTCCAGTTCGGCCGCGTCGGTGTCAAGGCCTTCACCCAAGACCTCATCGCCGGCGGCACCGAGAGCTCGGCCGTCACCGTGGAGTGGGCCATGTCGGAGCTGCTGAGGAAGCCCGCCGTCTTCGGCGCGGCCACCGAGGAGCTAGACCGCGTCGTGGGCCGCGACCGCTGGGTGACGGAGGAGGATATACCAAACCTGCCCTACTTGGAAGCGATCCTGAAAGAATCGATGCGCATGCACCCTATCGTGCCGCTCCTCACCCCGCGTGTCGCCCGGGAGGACTCCACCGTCGGCGGCTATGATATTCCCAAGGGTGCTCGTGTGCTCATCAATGTGTGGGCCATTGGTCGGGACCCCGAGATTTGGGAAACTCCGTAGGAGTTTATGCCGGAGAGGTTCCTGGGGAGCAAGATGGGCGTGAGAGGGCAGGACATGGAGCTGCTGCCCTTCGGGTCCGGCCGCCGGATGTGCCCCGGCTATAACCTCGGACTCAAGGTGGTGCACCTGAGCCTGGCGAGCCTTCTGCACGGGTTCACCTGGAGGCTGCCGGATGGGATGAAGAAGGAGGAGCTGAGCATGGAGGAGGTGTTTGGGTTGTCCACCATCCGCAAGTACCCTCTCCAGGTCATCGCCGAGCCCAAGCTCCCCGCTCATCTCTATGTTTGAGTTTGATATTCCATGCATGCATGTGTGTTATGCTTCGTTGTACTCCCTACTAAGCACTCCCTCCTTCTCAAAATGTATTCCCCAATCATGAATGGTTCTTTTGTCAACCGAAAGAGTAATCCGTTTGAAAGAAACACGATACCCAGGAACAAGATTCTTAGCAACTCTAACAGAGGCTGAAAGATGGGCCGAAACCGAAAAATTCTGGCGATAATATGGGTTCATGCCAAAAGAGGCCCAGAACGGAGCCCGAACTCACGGTCTGGCCCGAAAAACGTGTTCTCGGGGGTCCGAGAAACTCGGCGGCCGCCCCGTATTAAAACGGACCATGGAGGGGAGTTCGGTTTCCAAACCCTACTCCCCTCCGCCGCTAGCACTCGCTCCGCCGTCGCGAGCCTCCTCTCCGGCGAGCAATTCCGCTGCCGCCACCACCCCTCCCTCTGCAATGGCGCGCGTAAGACGGGGCGGTAGGGGAGGGGGCCGAATCGGCGGCGAGAAGTCGGCAACACGTCCGCCGGGTCCATCGGGTGTGCGGTCGGAGGCGGCCTGCGCGAGGCGGGCGCGCTCCAACGAAGCTTGGAAGCGGGCGACACACAAGTGGCCGCGTGAGATGGCGCACCGGGCAGCGCGCGAGGAGGCGCGTGAAGGAGAAGCCGAGGCGCCCCGCTGCCGGCGCTTCCGCCGCGCGGTGACAACAACGACGACGACGACGCAGACGGCCCGCCTCTCACCTGCGTGAGCTTGGCGGAGGCGGCGCCATTACGAGGTGGCCGTGCTCGTCGTCGCATAGGCGTCGCCGACGCGGGAAAAAACCTCCGCCGCCGCAAGAACTGCCCCGGTGACAGTCCGGGGCCTAATTAATAGTTTAATTAGTCAAATTAACGAGGGCGGTACGGTTAGTGAAGTATTTTGACTAGTTTTTGTAAATTGTCTTCGAATGTAGCTCGATCGGAGCAAAAATTGGTTTCAATGATTTTCTATTTTTCAGTTCGCGAGTTTGGTTTCTAATCTGCGCGGTGATTAAAAACATCTAAACTAAACAGTTCGGGAGATCAAACTCCGTGCTTTCGGTTCGGATAAATACAGGCTGGGCTAGGTTTCTCGGTACTCCGACCAAGCTGGGCTACACGTGGCTGATCGGGCCATGAATGACTTAATAGGCCGTACTGGTTGAGGCCTTCTAACGAAACCCCGGTCGGTCGATCCCATTCGACGGATTCACCTGTGATGTGAAAGGAGGTGCCCTCGACCATCACCACTGCCTCCAACTCCCTTCTCATCTCTCCACGAGCTCGCCTCCCGGCCGATGCCCTTAATCAGGCCTTTCCAGTCTCGAATCCCTGGGTTCACGGCTTCTCCGGACCAGGCTTCGTCGTTTAGCTGTATGATCCGCCTCGACGCCCCTCTGCTCTGGTTCTCTTCCCTGACCTCATCTTTGGCCTTTTCCCATCAGTTTACATGATATATATAGAAGGTAAATTCTTGGTTCCACTGATAAAATTGAAGATAATACTATTTGCTGAAAATGTTGATAGGAAGTAATGCAACCAATAGCTAATTGGCTTCCCGAATTTTCAATGGATTCAGAGGCATGCACACGACGTTCCATCTCTCAGCCAACCTTAAGTTGCAGGTTTGCAATCTGTGGAGGTTACACTTGCTTTCATAAAGAAGTTTCAGATTGGCAAACTCTGTTTGCTTTTCTTGCAGACTAACATTTGTAAATTGACCCCTATTTCAGTTGCATATGAGATTTTCTCTGCTACACAATGTTAGGATCAGAAACATGTTGATGTGAGGCCACCGGTGAATTCGACATCAGAAAGAGGTGAGCTTACTAGATTGGCATGTCAGCAGGTGTAATAAGCTTTTTTTAATCTTGGAGAGCTGATTCATTTGATAAAGGCAATTGCATTGCTATTTCTCAAGTGATTATTCTGATTCTTCCATATTACTAGCATTTTTGAGAACACAGTACAACGCATACGCTCACAAACACGCACGTACAAACACCCCTATGAATGCACGCACGCACATCCTACCCCTATGAGCACCTTCGATAGACTAGCATCTCGCTGTTGACGGACACGTCACCTATCACTGGGTGGGCTGGTTCCATATTACTAAGAGGATGGTTTACGTTTGGCTTTTGGCATCAGTAGTTTCAGTGTTGCACTTCAGATTGGCAGGTTTATCCATCAAAACAACTTGCATTCTTGCTCAGCAATGCAGGAGTTGAATTCGTCCTTAAGGCGATCATCCTTTTAGAGTTGAATTATGTGCAACGGTAGATATGCTAGCCTCTATATGATATAGTTCTGTTGTAATTTTTACTTGACCATTTTATGCACTTTTTCATGACTATCATTGTATACTAGAGAAATGTAAAAAATGAAAGTAGCTATGTGAGTATTAGTTGTGACTTATAAATATGTCCCACCACCTATACTCGTCGATATCTCATCAGACTAGAGTCAAAGCAGTTAGTAGTTGATTTTGGATCTCAGCCCTGGGGGGTAAAATCTCTACGTGAGATCCCTTTAAAGACGAGTTCATGGTTCACTAATAGACATGCCATTATGGACCTCAATCCTGCAGATTTCTCATAACAAGCTTGTGGTTGTGAGCTTCTTAGTGATTGCCAGCTATACTTAGTGATTCTTGATGTTTTATGTGATTATTTTTTTATGAATATTATGGTTCCGGCTTCTTAGTGATTGCCAGCCTTCACAGTGACACCACACATATAAAAAGCTTTGCTTTTACTTCTAAGATTTCGCATTCCAATATTAACGATTTCCATCATCTTAGCCCTTTTATAATTTTGCAGCCTACTAACAACTAAAGTGCAATAGCTTGTATTTTTCATGTCCTAGGAATTGCAGGTAACGATTAATTGAAAAGATGATCTACGGCAGCCTCTAAAGCACTTAAAATAGGAAGAGTACAAATAATGTTGGTAATTGGTATGCATCTCTTCAAATTATTTGCTTTGTATTTGGTGGTCTTTGTAGCTTTGTATGACTGTCCACCGTCTGTCCAGGTAAATGATACTCCTTTCTGCAATAATTCAAAATTGAACTACAATCACTAGAAGAATTATGGACCAGATGGAACACAATCACTAAAGACCCTTTACTCCTGGTTGGAGCCACCAACCCTGACTAAATGTGCTGGAGCATAAAAGGCAACAGTTCTTCCTCATGGTTCATTCCACAAACCCGGACAACTAGTTTCTGAACCCTTGCACGCCGCCACCGTTCTAGTCATCCGCCGCCGCCGTTCTCGCTGTCGAGACGCCCATGAGCTCCACCGCCTCGTTATCGACGTCCTCGCCAAACCGCGTGAGCCGAGGCGCTCTCAATCAATGGATCCGTCCCTGACGAGGTCGCAGTGTCCGCCACCGCCGTTATCGTCGTCGCCGCCGATTCCGGCCTCCCCTGGCCGCCCGACTGCCCTCCACGTGTTTCTGGTGAGCCGCCACCACCTCCTGGACCCCTCGTCCTTCCGCGCAGCTGCCACCGCTGTGAGGTTGCCGGCGTGAACTGCCGGCTTTGACCACATCGGTGGTTTTTTCTTTTCTTTTCTTTTTGTATTTCTTGTAAATAAGGAAATAGAAAGATTATTGCTTAGTATTATTGCTTAGGAAATAGATATGATTATTTAGGATAATTGAATAGAAAATAGGAATTAGAAATATAAATGGAGAATAAAAATAGAAATGGAGATGGAGAAAATAGAAATACGATTATTAGTTAGAAACTAGAAATATGATCATTTCATACTCCATTTATATTATTATCAAGATGATTTAGCACATGGAACATTATTAGGAGAAATAGGATTAAAAATAAAAATAGAAGAAATAGAAATTCAATTATTGCATAGAAAAAAAGGAAATAGAAATAGAAATGGAGATGAAGATGTAGAAAATAGAAATAAAAATGGAAATGGAGAAATATAGAAATAGAAATGGAGATGGAGAAAATAGAAATAGAAATGAAGATGGAGAAAATAGAAATAGTAAATAAAAATATGATTATTGCCTAGAAATAGAAATATGATTATTTCATACTCCAGTTATATTATTATCGAGATGATTTAGCGCAAGGAACATTATTAGGAGAAATAGGATTTAGAAATAAAAATAGGAGAAATAGAAATTCTATTATTACATAGAAAATAGGAATTAAAAATAGAAATGGAGATGGAAAAAATAGAAATGGAGATGGAGAAATAGAAACAGAAAGTAGAAATATGATTATTTCTTAAAAGTATAAATACGATTATTTCATACTCCATTTACATGTAATAACCTAGTTATGTTAATGCAAAATTGTATTACCTTTCTTCTGTATTAGTTAAGCTATGGTCAGCGGGAGAGACATTGAAGACGAATTGTTCAAAATCATAAACGAGGGTGTAGCTCATGAAGGTAGAGGAGACGATGATGGAGCAGAAGATGGGGGGATGGAGATAGAGCAAGAGACGAAGAGAAAACAAGCGATGATTGCGACGACAGCTCATATAATGTTGGAACTTTATCGTAGTCCGACGAGGTATATTAAGTATCTAGTGTTCACTATATATAGATGCATTACTTGATTTGTATATATATATATATATATATATAGTTATATTAACGAATGTTTCTTCTTTTAGACCTTTGCATCGAGTAAATCTTCTAGAAGGAAATGAGGCGTGGCCAAAGCTCGGGAATGTGCATCTCCCAATTGAAGTAGTCTCCCCACTTGGCGAACCCGTTGCTTTGCATTGCCAACGCAAAATCAATGTGAAGTTGTTGTTAGGGACATCATCCCGATCAACGTTCGAGAATGGAATAAGCTAGCAAAGTCAGATGAAGTTAGTTTTGTCAACGACAGATGCAAAGAGGGGTTTTAGGAATCGCTCATGTCACATTCCACCCTACCGATCTTGGAGACTGATGCGCTCACACATGACATGAGGTTGAAAGTCAAGGAGCAGGCTCTTAAAAAGATGGCCACACAATTTCAGGCCTTCAAGAAAAGATTATATCAACATTATCTCAAGGAAAAAGGCTCTAGAATTCACTGACTCGCTAGAGAAGCAAAAAGTACACTAGGACACATTTCTGAAGTACAAGGAATAAGAAGAACCTAAGAAGATGTCGGCAAAGAATAAGCAAAAAGCTTCGAACAAGAAATATCACCATAAGCTGGAGACAGGTGGCTACAAGACTGTCATGCTTAAGTGGGATCATGCTAAGGCCGACATGTGCGCTGCAGGGATCGCCCGTGAGGTCAAGAAATTGGATACTTGTGCATGGGTCATCCTATGTCGACCCACAAACAGGAGAGCTTGTACACAATAATGAAAAAATTATCGTACCCCACAAAGAGCTTGTTGAAGCAATCAAAGATGTTGAAGAAGGAAAGTTCTAGCCCGACAGAGAGAATGACGAGCTGACAAAGGCCCTCAAGAATAAGAAATACTCAGGACGAACACGAGGCTTTGGACCTTATGTTCCTTGGAGGATTGAGTTCTCTGGGGACGATGAAACTTATAGAAGCTGATCTAGATCAAAGAAGTGGGAGGCAGACCAGTTAAAGAAGCTAGAAAGAAGTAACTTGTAATTGTTTGGCACTATGAAGCAATTACAATAACAAGTGAGCCAACAAGGGACAACTGTTCAACTGCAGCAAGATCATGGGTTTGATAGTACCGTCGACCCATCTCAGTGGAAAAGAAGCGTGGCTTCGATAGGGGACTAGGGTGATGATGCACATGTTGATGAGCCACCGATAGATCACTACCCTGTAGATGATATCAGGGAGAAGATAAATTGTGAGCTACACCAGTGAATGAAGAACACATCCATGAAGGTGGCGGTAGGCTTTGCTTTAGCTTGTGAACCTGGAGCACGCTGGCATGGCAGTAAGATTCAAGCTGGCTCGTGTCGGGGTGGGTGAAGTTATAACGGAGTATGAGTCATTGGAGCTAGATATCCCTGGAGCTGAAGGGGAGTCGACACGGAGTATGAGTCAGGCTTGGGCCAAGGCCACCGTTTCCTCCGGGGAGACATCCAACACCTCCAAGGCCACCGTCTCCTCTAGCACCTCCAAGTCCACATCTCCAGCGGCAAGATACAACACATCCAAGGACGTTGTCTCCTCCAGCACGTCCAAAGCGGAAGAGTGCCAACACCTCCAAGTCCACTGTATCCTCCAGGAGCAAGAAAATTGCCTTATCAAAGGATCCTTCTAAGCAGACGGGAAGTAGTAGTGCAAGCGGGAAAAAAGTTCCCTAGCTCGAAGAACATGAAAAACAATCGACCCCCTTCCCCACACTCAAGGTGTATTCCGATCAGAACGACGTCTGGCTGATGTAGCGGGACTACAAGGTCTTACTGTTTCTCAATTGTTGGGCGTCGATGATATGCCCAAGCCTGATGAACAAGCATGGAAATATGTCTGCAGGAAAGCCTCTTGTCAGGCCTAAGCAGATCCCACTCCTACCAACACAAATGCGAAAATGGCATGAGTGGTACGAGAAAATCACAAAGGGGGATCGCAATTATCTCATGATGGCAATACAAAATGATCATTACTATGGTGAAGACTCCATAGCTATTGAGATTGAAGAATGGTTTCAGTTATTCAATCTAGATGGCCTCGACAAATCTATCATCAATTCCTATTGTTTGTAAGTGATTTATTTGTGTAATTAAGTCTCTAGCTCACCTCATTCATTGCATGTAGTTATCCTCACTATATTTTTTCTATCCCATTATGCAGATGGAAGATTCTCGAATGTAGAAGAAAGGCACTCTACGACATTGGGTTCATTGATCCATATGTCGTTAATTGGGTTATGATAGAAGATTAAATCAAGGACATATAGTCCTAGTCCAACTTTCTAAAAAAAATAGTGAAATAAAATACCTGTGAGCAAGTATTATTTCCTTACAACTTCAAGTGAGTGTTACTATTTTGTACACATATTCTATTTTTCTTACTCAATGTTAAGTGTAATTGATGAGTTATGTATGCATGCGCATATTCCACTATATTCTGCTAATCATTAGAGTTGACTCTGGAAAAGTTTATATCATAGACCCATTACATAAAGACTCTAAGGAGTACAACAACCTGATTTATAATTTCAATCTTTATCTCACTATATCGGCATCTTTCGTTCATTTTTTGATACTAAGTAATTAATAACTTATTTATTCATTTTATTTTGCCGTGCCGAGCAGTTGTTGAAAAGTGTTCATCACAAAGGTGACCGGTCAATCGGCAACGGCGCTACGTTATGAAAGCTCAAGGTAAGTAGCTATTATTAGCTTGCTCCACTCATTTCTTTAATTCTAGTTTCAATATATATGCCATTATCATGTTTGATTATTTTTTGATTGAATTATTCTCGTGAAGTGCAAGAGGCAGCCACATGGGATCAATTTATGTGCATACTACGTTAGCGAGTTCATCAACATTGCAATTGAGCGGCGCGTAGATTACAAAAAAAATTCAAGTACATAAAACATATTCACAATTCTTTTTATGATGATTTTCTATACACACAACTCATATATTCATATTTGATCTTATTCTTTATAGACGGAAGGAATGCGGGACATGAAGCTCCTACCAAAGGTGGTACGCCTACGAGAAATTCAAGAGGAATTATCAGAATTTTTTGCTTGCGGAGGTCATATCTGAAGCCGGAGAATACTATGACCCCTATGCCTCTTTGTAATTTAATGATCTCGATGTAATTAAATAGATGCATCAACATGTATGCTCATCGAGCTCACATGGCTACCAATTGATTGTATATATATATATATATATGTGTGTGTGTGTGATCGCAAGAGAAAATATAATATATATATTCATCAAATGTGTGCAATATGTAGTAGTGTGCATCAATGAAAAATAATTGAATGAAAATAGAAAACACAAAATACAGGGTTAGAACCCTAAACCATGGCGCTGACTTTAGTCCCGGTTGGTGTTACCAACCGGACTAAAGATCTCCCAGCCCGAGTGTTTCGCCGGCATCCACATGGATGGCTTTTAGTTCCGGTTTGTAACCCAATTGGAACTAACACTAGTAGGGAAATGCTTATAGGTGGAGCTTAGTTCTGTGGCGCACCAGCATAAATGCGCCACAGAAAGAATTTTTGTGGCGCACGAGAAAGAATGCCCCACAAAAATAAGCTATTTTTGTGGCGCACTACTGAACCGTGCGCCACAGAAATTATGTGGGGCCCACATCCTGCCACCACCAATTATTAGTGTAGGTATTTCTGTGGCGCACATGGCGTGCTGCGCCACAGAAATAAGTGTTTCTGTGGCGCACTGGTTCTGGTGCGCCACAGAAGTAGTTGATTCTGTGGCGCACTTGTGCTGGTGCGCCACAGAAATAGCGCCTTCTAAATCTAACCGTACCCCCTCCCCCCCGCCCGTACTTCCTCCTCCACCCCTCTTCCTCTCCCTACCGCCGCGCGCCGCCGCCTTCCATGGTGAGCGTCGCCGTCGCCGTCGCCGCCGCCGCCTCCTTCCTCCGTGAGGGCCGCATGCCGCCACGCTCCACCCATCCCCGCCACCAGCAGCACAAGCCGCTGCGGCGTGGAGGAGGAGGGGCGGCCGCCGCATGGAGAAGGAGGGGCCGGCTCCGCGTCAAGGAGGAGGAGCCGCCGCGTCTTCCTCCTCCTCCACCCTTGCCATCATCGTCAACCTCCTCCTCCACCCCTACCCGGCCCCTCCCTCTTCCTCTACCCGGCCCCTCCTCCAACAGCATCGTCGGTGAGCTCCACCTCTCCCCTCCCCTCCCTCTTCCTCCCCCGTGCGGGCACAAAGTGCTCGACGAAATTACTTTGTCTCTTTGTCCCTGGTTGCCTCCTTAATTGATGCGTTATGATCCAAATTACTATATTATTGGATTGAGTGATATGGCTACTACTTGTTTGCTCTCCAAATTACCAAGTGATGAATATATAATCCCTTTGGAGCATCTGCCCCATGCTATATATGTGTATTTGACCATGCTTATGATGGATTTCTTTTAAGGACTCTAGCTAGATTAGAGGGAAAAAAGTTGCTGCTTTGTTGCCTATGATAATGGATCATCAAATGTTTCCCTTTGTCCCCTGGTTGCCTCCTTAATTGATGCCTTATGATCCAAATTACTATATTATTGGATTGAGTGATATGGCTACTGCTTGTTTGCTCTCCAAATTACCAAGTGATGAATATATAATCCCTTTGGAGCATCTGCCCCATGCTATATATGTGTATTTGACCATGCTTATGATGGATTTCTTTTAAGGACTCTAGCTAGATTAGAGGGGAAAAAGTTGCTGCTTTGTTGCCTATGATAATGGATCATCAAATGTTTCCCTTTGTCCCCTGGTTGCCTCCTTAATTAATGCCTTATGATAGATCCAAATGACCCATGTCCCTTGCATGATCCTATTTGTCCCTAATGTTGCTTAAGATGAATAAATTCCCTCTAATCACCATTTGGAGATCAAGACTAGTTCTTGATTTCCATTAGCTAGACTCCAATATTAAAAATGTCTAACAAATATGGAGACAAATGTTTTAACATTACCCCAATGTTATTTCTCTCAAATGGACAGTTTCTGATGGTATGCTTGCTCCTCACTGTACTTTATCTATTCCCTACTGATCCTAAGTACCCATGAATATTTGGTGGTGTTCTTCTGCTGTTTAGTTACTGTCAACACATGTGTTTGCATGTGTGTGTGAGCTGCTTGCAGATGTTTATCCACTGTTGGCCTTTATTCTTGGTAGCTCAAAGTGTCATGCACTTACTGGATCATCAAATGTTTCCCTTTGTCCCTGGTTAATTGCCTCCTTAATTGATGCCTTATGATCCAAATTACTATATTATTGGATTGAGTGATATGGCTACTGCTTGTTTGCTCTCTAAATTACCAAGTAATGAATATATAATTGATGTCTACGGGAGCTTCTATTCTTGTAGACAGTGTTGGGCCTCCAAGAGCAGAGGTTTGTAGAACAGCAGCAAGTTTCCCTTAAGTGGATTACCCAAGGTTTATCGATCTCAGGGAGGAAGAGGTCAAAGATATCCCTCTCATGCAACCCTGCAACCACAAAGCAAGAAGTCTCTTGTGTCCCCAACACACCTAATAGGTGTACTAGTTCGGCGAAGAGATAGTGAAATACGAGGTGGTATGAATAAGTAGTAGCAACGGCACCGGAAAAGTGCTTTGCCCGGGACGAGTAAACAAGCAGTAGTAACGCTAGCGATAGTAACGCAGCAGTAGTAACGCGATAGAAACGAGTAAACAAGCAGCGATAGCGATATTTAGGAACAAGGCCTAGGGAATAGACTTTCACTAGTGGACACTCTCAACTTTGATCACATAACAGAATAGATAAATGCATACTCTACACTCTTGTTGGATGATGAACACATTGCGTAGGATTACACGAACCCTCAATGCCGGAGTTAACAAGCTCCACAATTCAATGTTCATATTTAAATAACCTTAGAGTGCAAGAAAGATCGACACGACTAAACCAAGTACTAACACAGCATGCACACTCGTCACCTTCACACTATGTAGGAGGAATAGATCACATCAATACTATCATAATGATAATTAACTCCACAATCTACAAGAGATCATGATCATAGCATATGCCAAGTACTAACACGGATGCACACACTCTGTCACCATTACACCGTGCAGGAAGAATAAACTATTTTAATAACATCACTAGAGTAGCACATAGATAAATTGTGATACAAAACACATTGCAATCATAAAGAGATATAAATAAGCACTTCACTACGCCATTCATAACAGTGAGTAAGTATTCTGTGAAATATAGCCTAAGAGACCCACACGGTGCACACACACTATCACCTTTACACACGTGGGACAAGGAGTCTCCGGAGATCACATAAGTAAAATTCACTTGACTAGCATAATGACATCTAGATTACAAGCATCATCATATGAATCTCAATCATGTAAGGCAGCTCATGAGATTATTGTATTGAAGCACATAGGAGAGAGATGAACCACATAGCTACCGGTACAGCCCCGAGCCTCGATGGAGAACTACTCCCTCCTCATGGGAGCAGCGGCGGTGATGAAGATGGCGGTGGAGATGGCAGCGGTGTCGATGGAGAAGCCTTCCGGGGCACTTCCCCGCTCCGGCAGGGTGCCGGAACAGAGACTCCTGTCCCCCGGATCTTGGCTTCGCGATGGCGGCGGCTGCGGAAGGTTTACGTGGGTTTCGTCCTCCGTAATAGGGTTTTCGCGACGGAGGCTTTAAATAGGCGGAAGGGCAGCCTCGGAGGGGGCCTAGGGCCACCACACCATAGGGCGGCGCGGCCCCCCCTCTGGCCGCGCCAGGGTGTGGTGTGGGGCCCCCAGGGCTTCCCTCTGGCGGCTCTCGGGTGTTCTGGATGGTTCCGGGAAAAATAGGAACCTGGGCGTTGATTTCGTCCGATTCGAGAATATTTCGTTACCGGGATTTCTGAATCCAAAAACAGCAGAAAACGAGAACTGGCACTTCGGCATCTTGTTAATAGGTTAGTTCCGAGAAAATGCACGAATATGACATAAAGTGTGCATAAAACATGTAGATAACATCAATAATATGGCATGGAACATAAGAAATTATCGATACGTCGGAGACGTATCAGCATCCCCAAGCTTAGTTTCTGCTCGTCCCGAGCGAGTAAAACGATAACAAAGATAATTTCTGGAGTGACATGCCATCATAAACTTGATGATAGTGTAAACATATGTAATGAATGCAGCGATCAAAACAATGGTAATGACATGAGTAAACAACTGAATCATAAAGCAATGACTTTTCATGAATAGCACTTTCAAGACAAGCATCAATAAGTCTTGCATAAGAGTTAACTCATAAAGCAATAAATCAAAGTAAAGGTATTGAAGCAACACAAAGGAAGATTAAGTTTCAGCGGTTGCTTTCAACTTATAACATGTATATCTCATGGATAATTGTCAACATAGAGTAATATAACAAGTGCAATATGCAAGTATGTAGGAATCAATGCAAAGTTCACACAAGTGTTTGCTTCTTGAGGTGGAGAGAGATAGGTGAACTGACTCAACATAAAAGTAAAAAGAATGGTCCTTCAAAGAGGAAAGCATCGATTGCTATGATTGTGCTAGAGCTTTTATTTTGAAAACATGAAACAATTTTGTCAACGGTAGTAATAAAGCACATGTATCATGTAAATTATATCTTACAAGTTGCAAGCCTCATGCATAGTATACTAATAGTGCCCGCACCTTGTCCTAATTAGCTTGGACTACCGGATCATCGCAATACACATGTTTTAACCAAGTGTCACAATGGGGTACCTCCATGTCGCACTGTACAAAGGTCTAAGGAGAAAGCTCGCATTTTGGATTTCTCGCTTTTGATTATTCTCAACTTAGACATCCATACCGGGACAACATGGACAACAGATAATGGACTCCTCTTTAATGCATAAGCATGTGGCAACAATTATTATTCTCATATGAGATTGAGGATATATGTCCAAAACTGAAACTTCCACCATGATTCATGGCTTTAGTTAGCGGCCCAATGTTCTTCTCTAACAATATGCATGCTCCAACCATTAAGGTGGTAGATCTCTCTTACTTCGGACAAGACGGACATGCATAGCAACTCACATGATATTCAACAAAGAATAGTTGATGGCGTCCCCAGAAACATGGTTATCGCACAACAAGCAACTTAATAAGAGATAAAGTGCATAAGTACATATTCAATACCACAATAGTTTTTAAGCTATTTGTCCCATGAGCTATATATTGCAAAGGTGAATGATGGAATTTTAAAGGTAGCACTCAAGCAATTTACTTTGGAATGGCGGAGAAATACCATGTAGTAGGTAGGTATGGTGGACACAAATGGCATAGTGGTTGGCTCAAGGATTTTGGATGCATGAGAAGTATTCCCTCTCGCTACAAGGTTTAGGCTAGCAAGGTTATTTGAAACAAACACAAGGATGAACGGTGCAGCAAAACTCACATAAAAGACATATTGTATACATTATAAGACTCTACACCGTCTTCCTTGTTGTTCAAAACTCAATACTAGAAATTATCTAGACTTTAGAGAGACCAAATATGCAAACCAAATTAGCAAGCTCTATGTATTTCTTCATTAATGGGTGCAAAGTATATGATGCAAGAGCTTAAACATGAGCACAAAAATTGCCAAGTATCAAATTATCCAAGACATTTTAGCAATTTACTACATGTATCATTTTCCAATTCCAACCATATAACAAATTAACGAAGAAGAAACTTCGCCATGAATACTATGAGTAGAGCCTAAGGACATACTTGTCCATATGCTACAGCGGAGCGTGTCTCTCTCCCACAAAGTGAATGCTAGGATCCATTTTATTCAAACAAAACAAAAAACAAAAACAAACCGACGCTCCAAGCAAAGTGCATAAGATGTGGCCGAATAAAAATATAGTTTCAAGAGAAGGAACCTGATAATTTGTCGATGAAGAAGGGGATGCCTTGGGCATCCCCAAGCTTAGACGCTTGAGTCTTCTTAGAATATGCAGGGGTGAACCACCGGGGCATCCCCAAGCTTAGACTTTTCACTCTTCTTGATCATAGTATATCATCCTCTTCTCTTGACCCTTGAAAACTTCCTCCACACCAAACTCGAAACAACTCATTAGAGGGTTAGTGCACAATAAAAATTAACATGTTCAGAGGTGACACAATCATTCTTAACACTTCTGGACATTGCATAAAGCTACTTGGACATTAATGGATCCAAGAAATTCATCCAACATAGGAAAAGAGGCAATGCGAAATAAAAGGCAGAATCTGTCAAAAGCAGAACAGTCCGTAAAGATGGATTTTATTAGGGCACCAGACTTGCTCAAATGAAAATGCCCAAATTGAATGAAAGTTGCGTACATGTCTGAGGATCACTCACGTAAATTGGCTTAATTTTCTGAGTTACCTACAGAGAATTAGACCCAGATTCGTGACAGCAAAGAAATTTGTTTCTGCGCAGTAATCCAAATCTAGTATTTACTTTACTATCAAAGACTTTACTTGGCACAACAAAACTCAAAACTAAGATAAGGAGAGGTTGCTACAGTAGTAAACAACTTCCAATACACAAATATAAAACAAAGTACTGTAGCAAAATAACACATGGGTTATCTCCCAAGAAGTTCTTTCTTTTTAGCCATTAAGATGGGCTCAGCAGTTTTAATGATGCACTCGCAAGAAATAGTAGTTGAAGCAAAAGAGAGCATCAAGAGGCAAATTCAAAACACATTTAAGTCTAACATGCTTCCTATGCATAGGAATCTTGTAAGTAAACAAGTTCATGAAGAGCAAGGTAACAAGCATAGGAAGATAAAACAAGTGTAGCTTCAAAAATTTCAGCACATAGAGAGGCATTTTAGTAACATGAAAATTTCTACAACCATATTTTCCTCTCTCATAATAACTTTCAGTAGCATCATGAGCAAACTCAACAATATAACTATCACATAAAGCATTCTTATCATGAGTCTCATGCATAAAATTATTACTCTCCACATAGGCATAGTCAATTTTATTAGTAATAGCGGGAGCAAATTCAACAAAGTAGCTATCATTATTATTCTCATCAAGTGTAGGAGGCATAGTATAATCACAATAAAATTTACTCTCCATAGTAGGTTGTACCAAAAGACCACTATTATAATCATCATAAATAGGAGGCAAAGTATCATCAAAGAAAATTTTCTCCTCAATGCTTGGGGGACTAAAAAGATCATGAAAACCAGACTTCCCCAAGCTTAGAACTTTCTACATTATTATCAACAATGGTGTTCAAAGCGTTCATACTAATATTACTACCGACATGCAAATAAGATTCCATAGGTTTTTTAATTTTCGCATCAAACAATCCATGTTTTAAATCAGGAAAAAGAATAAGAAGCTCATTGTTGTCCATTATGCCAAACTAGTGTAAACAAGAAACAAAAAGATGCAATTGCAGGGTCTAAAGGAAATAGCTTCGAGCACAAACACAATGGCGCCAGAAAAGTACTGTTACCTGGAACCGGAGTATGAGTGCCTTTTTACCTTTCCTCCCCGGCAACGGCGCCGTGAAAAGTGCTTGATGTCTACGGGAGCTTCTATTCTTGTAGACGAGTGTTGGGCCTCCAAGAGCAGAGGTTTGTAGAACAGCAGACAAGTTTCCCTTAAGTGGATTACCCAAGGTTTATCGATCTCAGGGAGGAAGAGGTCAAAGATATCCCTCTCATGCAACCCTACAACCACAAAGCAAGAAGTCTCTTGTGTCCCCAACACACCTAATAGGTGTACTAGTTCGGCGAAGAGATAGTGAAATACAGGTGGTATGAATAAGTAGTAGCAACGGCACCAGAAAAGTGCTTTGCCCAGGACAATAAACAAGCAGTAGTAACGCAGCAGTAGTAACGCAGCAGTAGTAACGCAGCAGTAGTAACGCAGTAAAACAGTAAACAAGCAGCGATAGCAGTATTTAGGAACAAGGCCTAGGGAATAGACTTTCACTAGTGGACACTCTCAACTTTGATCACATAACAGAATAGATAAATGCATACTCTACACTCTTGTTGGATGATGAACACATTGCGTAGGATTACACGAACCCTCAATGCCGGAGTTAACAAGCTCCACAATTCAATGTTCATATTTAAATAACCTTAGAGTGCAAGAAAGATCGACACGACTAAACCAAGTACTAACACAGCATGCACACTTGTCACCTTCACACTATGTAGGAGGAATAGATCACATCAATACTATCATAATGATAATTAACTCCACAATCTACAAGAGATCATGATCATAGCATATGCCAAGTACTAACACGGATGCACACACTGTCACCATTACACCGTGCGGGAGGAATAAACTACTTTAATAACATCACTAGAGTAGCACATAGATAAATTGTGATACAAAACACATTGCAATCATAAAGAGATATAAATAAGCACTTCACTACGCCATTCATAACGGTGAGTAAGTATTCGTGAAATATAGCCTAAGATACCCACACGGTGCACACACTGTCACCTTTACACACGTGGGACAAGGAGTCTCCGGAGATCACATAAGTAAAATTCACTTGACTAGCATAATGACATCTAGATTACAAGCATCATCATATGAATCTCAATCATGTAAGGCAGCTCATGAGATTATTGTATTGAAGCACATAGGAGAGAGATGAACCACATAGCTACCGGTACAGCCCCGAGCCTCGATGGAGAACTACTCCCTCCTCATGGGAGCAGCAGCGGTGATGAAGATGGCGGTGGAGATGGCAGCGGTGTCGATGGAGAAGCCTTCCGGGGCACTTCCCCACTCCGGCAGGGTGCCGGAACAGAGACTCCTGTCCCCCGGATCTTGGCTTCGCGATGGCGGCGGCTGCGGAAGGTTTACGTGGGTTTCGTCCTCCGTAATAGGGTTTTCGCGACGGAGGCTTTAAATAGGCGGAAGGGCAGCCTCGGAGGGGGCATTGGGCCACCACACCATAGGGCAGCGCGGCCCCCCCTCTGGCCGCGCCAGGGTGTGGTGTGGGGCCCCCAGGGCTTCCCTCTGGCGGCTCTCGGGTGTTCTGGATGGTTCCGAGAAAAATAGGAACCCGGGCGTTGATTTCGTCCGATTCCGAGAATATTTCGTTACTAGGATTTCGAAACCAAAAACAGCGAAAACAGGAACTGGCACTTCGGCACCTTGTTAATAGGTTAGTTCCCGAAAATGCACGAATATGACATAAAGTGTGCATAAAACATGTAGATAACATCAATAATATGGCATGGAACATAAGAAATTATCGATACGTCGGAGACGTATCAATAATCCCTTCGGAGCATCTGCCCCATGCTATATATGTGTATTTGACCATGCTTATGATGGATTTCTTTTAAGGACTCTAGCTAGATTAGAGGGGAAAAAGTTGCTGCTTTGTTGCCTATGATAATGGATCATCAAATGTTTCCCTTTGTCCCTGGTTGCCTCCTTAATTGATGCCTTATGATCCAAATGACCCAAGTCCCTTGCATGATCCCATTTGTCCCTAATGTTGCTTAAGATGAATAAATTCCCTCTAATCACCATTTGGAGATCAAGACTAGTTCTTGATTTCCATTAGCTAGACTCCAATATTAAAAATGTCTCCCAAATATGGAGACAAACATTTTAACATTACCCCAATGTTATTTCTCTCAAATGGACATTTTCTGATTGTATGCTTGCTCCTCACTGTACTTTATCAATTCCCTACTGATCCTAAGTACCCATGAATATCTGGTGGTGTTCTTCTGCTGTTTATTTACTGTCAACACATGTGTTTGCATGTGTGTGTAAGCTGCTTGCAGATGTTTATCCACTGTTGGCCTTTATTCTTGGTAGCTCAAAGTGTCATGCACTTACTGGATCATCAAATGTTTCCCTTTGTCCCTGGTTAATTGCCTCCTTAATTGATGCCTTATGATCCAAATTACTATGGTACCCTGGTTAATGTCCCTGGTTACTACCAAGTGATGAGTAATCCCTTATGGTACCCCAACTTTGTTTTGAACTCAACCGAGTAATGATAAATTTCTATTTCTTGTTGGCTTTGATGAAAATAGAGATATCCACATTAGGGGATCATGTAAATGAATGCCACTGTGGTATCCTTTGAAGAAAATGGACTGTTTCTGATGGTTTTAAAAGGCTAGGTGGTGCTAGGTGATTAAGTTGGCTACCAAGACTTGTCTCATCTGGTTAGCTGGTATATGCTATGTGTTGTTGCTTGTTTAGGCATATCTATCACTTACTGGATTTACTGGTTCTTGATTGGCCTCTCTTTTGCAGCATCACTTGGTCTATATACCAAGTGATGAATAATCCCTTTGGAGCATCTCGCTCCATGCATGCTATGTGTGTTTGAGCATCTTGACGTATGTCACCATGGTTGCTGGTTTGTTGGTGTTTTTGTACTTGCCGATGATTAGATGGTTGGTCGATCACTCGTACACTCGGGGGTGGAGCCAGTGAGCCTAGTGTGATGGCAAAAATATCAATATTCTGTGCATCCTACCTGGCCTCACTTACTCCATCCCTGGATGTTAATATTTGTTTCGACCAACAAAGTATGAGGCATTCCATTTAGTTCATACTAGCTACTTCTTAATTGCATTGGCCTTTCTTCCATTTTAGTGCTAATGATTAAATTGTTTGGTCACTTGTACACTGCAGGGTGGGGCCGAGTGAGCCCGGTGCGATGGCACAAATATCAATCTCTTGTGCATCCTACCCGGCCTCACCGACCCCATCCCGGAATGTTAATATTTCTTTCGACCAACAAAGTATGAGGCATATGATATCTAGTTGAGATACCACTTGGCTGTTTCTTCCATTTTAGTGCCGATGATTAGAATGTTTGGTCACCTATACGCCGCAATATACTTTGTAGACGGGCCCCCCTTTTCCCGGCCGCCGTTCCGTGAATGAGTCCTTGACGAGACAACAACGCCGACCTGCCTCTCCGGCGCAGAACCACGCCAATCCCAGCCGCCTCCCTTGTGGCCGCGTCTCCTGCGCTCTGCGCTTTTCTCCATGGCCGGACTACGATTGGACACACCGAGGGAATAATGATAATAGCCATCACCACTATCGTCAGACTCCACAGGTGTAGAGTACTTTGCCGCAGATGCCACTTTTCTTCTCTCGCCGTCCAGTACGTGAACGAGTCCTCAATGCAAAGACGGTGCCGGCCTCCCTAGCATCATGCCGACCCCTGTTGCCGCGCTTCAGGCCGTGTCTCACGCGCCCTTCACTCTTCGCCTTCTTGCCCGGTGAACGAATAGACTAATCGTTGGAATAAGGAAGCCGATGACGGCCGATCGCAATCTAATCTTGCGACCGGCCGTCATCGGTTTCCTTATTGCAACAATCGATCTATTGGTTCACCGAGCAAGAAGGCGACAATGCAGGCGCGGGACACACGGCCTGAAGCGCGACAACACGGGTCGGCATAATGCTGGGCAGGCCGGCACGGTCTTTGCATCAAGGACTCGTTCACTGGACGGCGAGGGAAGAAAAATGGCATCTGCTGCAAACTGCTATGCACCTGTGGTGATGGCGATTATCATTATTCCCCCGGTGAGTCCAATCGTGGTCCGGCCATGGAGAAGAGCGTAGGAGACGCGGCCACAAGGGAGGCGGCTGGGACTGCCGTGGTTCTGCGCTGGAGAGGCAGATCGGCGTTGTTGTGTCGTCAAGGACCCGTTCACGGAACGGCGCCCGGGGAAATGGGGCCCTTCTGCAAAGTATACAGTGGTGTATACTGCAACTATGGTTTCTGACCATAGTATTTGTGTTGACCAACAATGTATGAGGCACTTATTCCATTTTGTCATTCCATTTGCTTTGAGATTTTCAAAATGGCGATGATTAAAATGTTTGGTCACCGTACACTCGGGGGTGGCGTAAGTGAGCCTGGTAAGATAGCACAAATATCAATCTCTTGTGCATCGGATTTGGTCTCACTTACGCCATCCCTGAATGTTAATATTTGTGTTGACCAACAATGTATGAGGCATTTATTCCATTTCTCTTGTGCATCGGACTTGTTGGTCTCACTTTCTTCCATTTTCATCATAGTAGGAACTGGATGAAGACCTCGATGCAAGCGAGCCTGGTGGGTAGAGATGAGGGAGCAAAGGAGGAACCGGATGAAGACTACTTTGTATCTCGAAATTGTGAATTTTGTATGAATTAAGAGTTGTATGCAAAATATTTGACACTTGCCACTATATATGTATCTCGATCGGGCTCTAAGTACTATGATGATGATGTTTAATGTTGCTATGTTATATGTGTCCATATTATATCTGTCTATCTGTCTATATTATACGTGTATACTGTGTACAAAACCTGTATAAAACCTGTATAATACACCAGGGAGCACAAAATCGAGTATACTTGTACATTGTTCTGTGGCGCACCAAAATAGAATTCAGTGGCGCACCTATTTCTGTGGCGCAGCTGGACCGTATGCGCCACAGAACACCTTAATTATGTGGCGCATGGTACGGTGCGCCACAGAAGCCCTATTTTTGTGGCGAAGTTTTTGTGGCGCACCGCCCGTGCGCCACAGAATCATGTTTTCGTGCGCCACTGATGAAGCTTTTCCTACTAGTGTAAAGGTGGGGGCATTAGTCCCTATTTGGCAGTCCCGGTTGGGCAACCGGGACTAAAGGCCCTCCAGAACCGAGACAATAGGCCCTTTTTCTACTAATGTGGATAACATGCTTGGAGCCTGGTCTTTGCTGTTGAGGGTGTTGTTCGGTGGACGCCTCAATCCCACTGAGCTCCTCTGCCTGGCAGGGGCGGACAGTGGATGGGGTGCCTTTGGTGGTGGTCCTGACATGGACCATAGAAGCTGGAGTTGCAGCGCCAAAAGATGTTGGCGGCACTGACTCATGGTTGGTGGCTATCTAGTCGGCTGAGGGTTTAGGAGGTGTGGTTGCTGGTGAAAATCGAACTGACTTGTCATGGTGTCGATGTCATCGTCTTTGCATCATTACGATCTCGAATGCATCGTTGTTACAGCTCGATCTCGTCTTCTCACACGGGTTACTCTGGAGGAAACTCTAGATTTGGGTCTCCCAGGTCGGATGATGGCAAACGCACGACACCGTTCTACCTCCAGGGCATCATTTTTGGAGCGGCTGATGGCTGAAAGGGCCCTAAAATGGATTCACGTGGTTTCTTCTACATGGAAGACGACGGGTCTTGGCGGCGTCGTGCGGTGGGGACTCGGCGATGGAAGCGTGTTGATGAATGCAAGCAGCGCGGTGACTTTGTTTATCGTCATGGTGGTGCTAACGATAGGCGTCGAAAGTTCAATGCATTGATCTATGTCCTGATGCACTCGCGCAAGACGGAGGAGACACTACATGAAATGCCTACTATGATGATTTCTAGAGCGTGTGGCACATACCGAGGGTCTATAAGACCGGTTGGTGCTCTCAGCTCACCGTTAGGCGGCTTGGTAAGGCCTCCAGATTTGCATGCCACCAAAAAAAGTAGCTTCAGGTTGATGCATGTATTATTTTTAAGTCTTTGTTAAATAATAATATAATAAAAAATTGTACAGCATTTTGATGAAACGGCAAAGGGTTTCAGCCACGTTTTCCAAAAAAAAATAACATTGCACACCACTTGTTTCACAGCTCAGCTGTTGGCATTCGAGGTCTGCATTACGTGATCTAGATATTCAAACAAAAAATGCTGGATGAAAAATCATTCCATTCTCCTGAATTTGATTTTTCTTTCAAAAAATGACGTTAATCAAGAGTAGAAACATTCATGATCAGCAAGACAGCAACCAAATCGTTGACAAATCTGACAGGGAGACTTAGGGATCCAATAAACTACATTGGCATTGGAATGATCTAACATGCATGCAGCTGGTGCCAGACAAGTGACAGCTCGAAAACTATCAAACAAATCCTAAAGTATCTAGTACGTGTAGCAGCAAAATATCTTAATCTTAGTTAATTAACTCCGCGACATGGCAACCATCGTTTTCTGGTCAGATGCATGATGAGGAAAAACAACAAGCTTTGATTTTCAATCGGTAATAATAATTCTCTTTATAAATATGTTCGCGACAAGACAATAATTAGTCTTTCTCTGTCTTTTCATATATTCATGGGTCACTTTCTCCCACTCTTTCAGCTGTCCAGCACTTCATCTCTTTTGTTGCAAGAAAACCAGGGTGATCATTGGGGATTGCTCTTCTTACACGATGCATGACAACTCGCAGGGTTAGTTGTATCATGTAATCTTTCTCTGGAAGAACCAAAACTCCAACTTTTTCTCAATACTCTTAAGAATTATTTTTTACGAATTGGCAACAATTGGAGCTGCGGTCGATTTGTTGAGCACACTACAACATTGTTGGCGTGACATGACGCTTATACAGGCGGCGCTAAGCTGGCTAATCGCACTACTACAAAATAGTCACATAGAAACGCACAATCTGAGTGCTAAAGACGTTTTATATCGTCTCGATGGCATTGTAGAGTCGCTATTGTAAAGCGTCTCACAAGCGTCTCCTTATGCGCCGTCACAAAGATCATAGGGACGCTTTGGTGAGCGTGTTTACTAAAAGATGGGACGTTTATATGGCATCTCTACAAGTCTAAAGACACTTTCATATATGTATTTGTATATCGTCTCTACCATCCGTAGTGACGTGGGATTGCGTCTCAAATTATTTTAGGTATATGGTTTCTTCAAGCTTATGTTTTGATGCTAATTTTCCTTTTACTTGAAATATTATTTTAGCTTGTCGAAAACAATACACAACATCCAAACCACTAAAATATGTTTCACGTCTTTCTGATGTAGGCATTTCATATATAAAATAGTACTGTTCATACATAACATCAAGAAAAACATATGGTCGTGGAGCATGCACGGGCCGCAGATACAATTGGAATCTTAAATATATACATACATTCTGTCGGAAAATAATATGATCTATCAATGAACTTTCTATTACAGGCATCCCATATCTTCAGTTTCCGTTCACTACTGCATGTGTATATGTCCTTTGCAGTCATCCAACTGACCGGGAAAAGGAACATTCTGCGGTTCACAATTGATATACGTAACAATATACTTGATGTTCAATCAGCCAATTCCGCTTAATCTTCTCCAAGAAATCTGCAACAAATACAGTGGTGACATATGTGCATCAGTTTAATTTTTTAGCAGAATAGTGTATCCAAATATGAAGATAGTTTCATGCTTCAAGCAAGAGTCAGCTAACGAGAATGGCTCTTCAGATATTTTCCATAGAAAACTGAGTACATAGAAAATGCTTTGTTTAACTGAAAATAGATTTATCCATGCCATTTGTTCCAGCCATTACCATGTGCTCTTGTATGTAAACGAATCCAAACTTCACCTGGATCTTGCATCGAGAAGGGCGCGATCGTCTGGAGGATGACGAGGAGCGGACTCTCGCTGGCCGGCAAGATGCATGTGGGTGATGCAGATGTCGCTGTTGGGGAACAGCACGATCCCCTGGTGGCGAGACTTGATAGATAAAACATCTGCCTCGCCAAGGAAGACACCGCCCTGATCTGCATGCAGCTCTGCTAGGGAGGCGCCGCCGAGGATCCGCCTGTTTTTTTAGATATAAGGCAACTTTATTGCCCGACTTTAACTTAATAAAACCAGAAACGATGTTCAGAGTTAACGGATACACATGCTGCGGCATACAGCTTCGCCAACAGGAAAGGAACTACAGACTAACACCAAACGGCGACTACCAAGAAGACCGCACAGAGCACACATATGGGGCGGGGACGACTTCGCTTCAGTGCTGCAGTCTCGATGCTTCAAGGCTTCAGTCTCTTGGTTTCATGGAGGCGTAGAGCTCCCGCAGCTCGCGCTCCATCCAGCACAACCCCTCCTTTTCCCTGCCTTTGAACTTGGGCCTCCAAAGCTGCAGAAAAATCACACATTTGTAGATGAAATCAGCGGGGTGGTTAATGATTTTTCTTTCAATAGTAAGCTTATTACGAATAGTCCAGAGCGCCCAGGATTGTGCTAAGAACAGGCCCAGAGGATGCGGCGGGAGTAGCCCGCAAAGCCAGAGAGGATAGCGTGGAATTGTGGGAAGTTAGCTGGCCTCCAGTTACACCCGAGTAACTGGCGCAGCACCGCCCAAGAAAATTGCGCTAAGGAACAGGTAAAGAAGATGTGGCTTGCGTCCTCCGAAGCACCGCAGAGGGAACAGTCTCCCGCAGAAGGGCCGTGGCGAGTAGCGATCTGGAGGTTGGAAGGAAGTTTATCAAGCGCCAGTTGCCAGGAAAAGATTCTTATCTTAAGGGGCACCTTGGACTCCCACATGTCCTTGAAATGGGCAACCGACGTGCCCTGAGACATCTTGAAATAGATCGACTTAACAGAGAAATTGCCAGAACTGTCTAGGTGCCAACGAATCTGGTCCAAACCGGGGGCAAGCACCACCCCCTCCACCAAAGCACATAGGTTCCTCCACTGGATAGTCCCTTCCTGATCCAAGGAGCGACGGAAACGAATGGCTAGCCCCTCCCCTTGCAAGGCGTTAGCGACCGAGACCGACTCATCATCGCAGATAGCAAAAAGGAGCGGGAAAGACTCGTTTAGAGGTCTAGACTCAATCCACCAATCCCTCCAAAAACTGGTGCGGTTCCCATCCTTAACCACGTGTTTCGCACCTGCTTTAAAGAGATGCTTCACCTTGTGAAGGCTTTTCCAAAATTGCGAGCCCCCTTGGTCATTACCACTGAAGATATCATTGGCATCGTGATACTTGGCCCTGATAAGCCTAGCCCAAATGGTGTCTTCCCCTTGGTAAAGTCTCCACACCCATTTGAGCAGCAAGGCTTGATTCATTTTCTTCGTGTTGAGCAGGCCTAGCCCCCCAAGCTCTTTCGGCCTGCAGACCGTGGGCCAATTGACCAAATGGTACTTACGTTTCGGCTCCGCGCCTTCCCAATAAAACTTGGATCTGTGGGTGTCGAACCTCTCATGAATCCCGTCATGGAGAAGAAACAACCCCATGGCATACATAGGATCCGCCTGTTAGCAGCGGCGAGCGGGAAATCGCCATTGGGGAATCGGACGAACTTGAGACTTGGAGGGGAAAGAGGAGCAATGGAGGAGCGAGAGCGTGAGAAGCCCCACGCCCGCCGTGTGCGCCTCACTTCGGCGGCGGCCGAGTCACTGTTTTTTTTGGTACAGGAGAGCCTGGCGGCGGATCTAGGTTTTGCACAGTTTTGTTTTCTAAGTCTAGTGGAGAGGGAAAACCGGAAAACTGATTAGATGGCGATCGTGGGTGGTGGCATGTTATCTAAGAGCAGGTCTAACAGACCCCGTAAAAGGGGCAAACCCGTATAATAACCGCCGATTTGAGGGTTTTGGCTCTACTCGGCCGTCTAGCACGCCCCGTAAAAACGGCCCCCACATCGTTTTTTGCTGTTTTCGAGTACGGGGCGGGTCGTCGCCCCCTACTTGTGCGGGGTGGGAGCGGGGATAGTGGGCGAAACCAGTATCGCCCACTCCACTGCGCGCGAAGCATTTCGCTGAAGCCAACCGCCGCCGCCGCCGACCGATCTCCTCCCCGCGCCCTTCCCGGCCGGATCCCGCCGCCATGGACCGTCCGCAAGAGCCGCCTACCGCCGGCGGTACACCTCCTTCGGGCGCGGTGGTTGATGTCCCCGTCGGAGGTCCGCCGACCGCCGGCGTCGTGTCGGCCATGATCGCCTCCACCATCCCGTCGAAGAGGAAGAGGATCCCGAAGCAATTTTTCGAAGCACCTGCGGCGGCCGCCGATTCACCGGGCGAAGCGCCGCCGGCTGCCAAGAAGGCGGGCCGGATGAAGACCAAGGCGGCCGGGCCGAGGGGCGTCGCGCCGGCCAAGGTGCGGACAAAGGCAATCAGCCGCATCGGCCTCGCGCCTCCACCGCCCTCCAAGGTCACGACCCCTCCTCCGTCCGTTCCGGCCGTTGCGCCGCCCGCGCCGCCGCCACCCACCATCGACGTAGACAAGGTGTTCGATGTTGAGTCCACAACATCCTACTTGGACATGCTCAACGAATCCGCGGTGAATTTGGACGCCGGTATCGGTGCATTCGATGGGGAGTGCAACGTTGAAGACTTTGATGACGAGGAGGAGGATGAGGGTGACGAGGAGGAGGTGGTTGAGGTTGATCCGGCTGCCGCCGGTTCTTCGTCGACGCCGAAGCCACGCACGGCGAACTACAGCGAGATCGAAGATGCCATCTTGGTCCGTGCTTGGAGCAAGGTGGGGATGGATGCGTGCACCGGAGTGGACCAAGGCGGCAAGCGCTATTGGCAGCGCATTGAGGATCTGTACCACCAGCTGAAGCCTCGCACGAAGAGCATGGCGGACAGATCCTACCGCTCCCTTGAAGGCCGATGGAACATCATCAAGCCGGCTTGTTCTCGTTGGAGTGCTGCCATGGATCAAGTGGCCGACAACCCTCCTAGTGGATGCGTGCCGGATGACTATGTAAGTTTTCCTTGTGTTGATGATGTGGAAACATCACAAGCTATCCATATTATGTGTTGATGATGTGGAAACATCTCCTCATACTATTTTTGTGCAGCTCAAGTATGCTCAACAACGGTACAAGGACATGGCCGACTCGAAGAACAAGGAATTTCAATTTCAACATTGCTTTTCCATCCTTCAACATCTTCCTAAGTGGAAGTTGCAGGACAACGAGCCAAAGTGCAAGAAGGAGGCACTTCTCACCATGGATGATGAAGCAGAGGACATGAGTGGGAGAAACACCGGCAAGCCCGAGGGCAACAAGAAGGCCAAGGAGAGGGTTAAGGTAGAACTTGAAGCAGCTAGCTTCCGGGAGAAGTTGGATCAACTCATGAAGTCCAAGGAGGCATTGACGATGAAGACGTTGGAGACCAAGCTCCTCATCCCCGACAAGAAGAGTGAGGTGAAGCTTGCCAAGGTGCAAGCAAGGAGGGAAGATGCCAAGTTGAAGGCCGAGCTTGAAATGAAGATGATCGCAGCCAAAGAAGCCAAGGCCATGAAGGAGCTCTTGGCCGAGGAGAGGGAAATCATGATGATGCGCACCGACAGCATGGACAAGGATCAGCTGGCGTGGTGGAACGAGACCAAGGCGGACATCATTGCGAGGAAGAAGGTTGCGCGTCAAGCTCGTGCTCAAGGTGAGTCTCCGGCGAGCGGTGGCGCCGGTGGCGATGGATCCGTTGATGGTTGATCACATTTGGGAACTTCCGTGGCTTGAACATTGCCTATGATCGCGTTGTGATGTTAAAACTATGAATTATGCATCACATATTTTGGATGTGCTATGTTTGATGTGAAATTGTTGTGCAAATTGCTGTCTAAAACCCTGTTTTGAGGGGCAGGAAATTCTGTTTTACGGGGTGGGGATACGGGTTCTGCTAGCTCGTCCGAGTTTTCGGCCGGTGAAAACCGGATACAGGACCCTCTACTCGCGTTTTACGGGGCGAAAAAATACGGGACCTGTTAGACATGCTCTAATCCCCCCGAGTGTTTGTTTTGGGACGATTTGGGCTGCGTCTCGCAAAACGTCCTTATACAATGTTCCATTGCTAGCTAGAGACGTGAATAAAAAACGTCTAATCAACAACGTCTCTACGTGATCATTTTCTTGTAGTGTCGCCACGCAAGTATTTCCGCGATGTTTATCGTCTGTGTGAAAAAGGGATACTTCCTGCCATGCTATATATGGTTAGCTCGGAGAGTAGATTTCCGCCGCAAAATATTTACACGGCACTTGGAGAGTCCACCACGACAAGATTAACAGCGGCGAATATACACGTTGTAGTGGGCATCTCAAATGGACGCGGAGCGACCATATACGATCGAGCGGTCGAAAAATATGTCTAACATCCAGTCCTAGCGGTCCAACACATAGTGACCAGGTGGCGAAGATACAAAGACGGACCAAATATGTGCTTTGGATGCATCTCGGCGGACGTTGCACGGTCACGCCGAGTGTCATCATATCTAACCCGGCCCCGCACGTTACGGACATCAAAATCGACCGCACGGATTTGCTTTCTCCTCCCCTTCTTTGCTGCCCTAGAGCGACGCTACCATCCCAACCACACCCCATCGCACCACCGTAGTACCCGACGTCTGTTAGGGCCTCACCTCGTCGGAGAACAAGATCGGAGCCGGCGTAGATTTTTGATCGCATATCTCGGGTCTTTGGTGGCCACACATCAGCCAGTTGCGCCGGCCGGCCTCGCCATCTAGGACCTGTTCGGTCAATTGCGCATGTAGGTTTCCTAATTCATTTTTGAGCCCTATTGTAGGCCACCATTGATCCGCATGAGGTGATGACATGTTGCGTGATCATGCACACCATGATCGTTGAGAATGAGCGTCCTGAAGGCCGCAATGAGCACATATGTGATTTCCAGGGTGAGTTGGTTGCGCCAATGCCTGGGTATGAACCTAGCAGCAGCATCTATATTACACTAATGTTGAAGTCACTGACGATAATATAACATGTCTATCTATGAGTGTGCATATATGGAACATGGGGGCATGTGAACCCACTTTTTGAAAAATTCCGTTTGTGATGTCAAAACATGTTTTAAAAATCGAAACACAAAATGATTTTCCAGATGATCTCAAATATGTGTTCTGGACATGAGTTTCGTGACGAAAAAACTTTTTATTTTGTCTCGGCAAAAAAGTGAAATTTTGCAGGACTATATAGTAGTATATATGTGACGTATTTTGTCTTTTTTAGATTCTGAAATAAAAAAGTGGTTTCTCCGCGAAAACTTTCTACGCACACATGAAACATGTGTACGTACCCGGATATTTTTATTTCAGAATTTTTTAACATTTGGAAAATGCATTTCCAACTAGGGTTCACATGCACCCATATTTAAACCGGACTTTTCCGTCTATCTATAATGGTTTTACCATCTTTGAGAGTTAGCCATACGTCATCCCACTTCATGCAACCTCGAGCTTCTTCAAGCAATGAATGAAGTAGAAGTCCATTTCCTCGTTTTCTTCCCTGTACATATTAAGCGTGTCGAACAAAAAAGCAAAGAAGACAAACATGAGTGCACAAGATGAAGTGTATCGAACTGACATATGCAAGATGGGTGAGCGGCCTGGTCTGCAGTCATGACATATTGTAGCACAATGAGAGTGTGTTGCATCTTCTCATATCTATGTCACTCGACCGTGAGCTGGCGATGGCTGCTCGGCTATGCAAAGCAGCTCCCACATTGTCCATCCCTCTTCATCCTCCCTCCTCTCCTCCATCCCGTGCCACAAGCTGCTATGACCATACGATGGGTGTGTGTGTGTGCGTGTGTGTGTGTGTGTGATGTAGGTATTTTCTCTCTTTTCTCGCTCATCGCCTCCCTTTCCTAGTCAGCGAGGGTCTTGCAAACTTATCTATGTCTTTCAAATTATGGTTACTAAACTTCCTTATATTCGTGTGGTAAAGTAGTCACAAAAATATAAAAATATTTTTGTTGGTCGAATGAAAAGATAGACAAAAACTTGTCCGCAAAGCTAGATTAATTTACCACACTTGGCTAGGAAGTGGATATATAACGTAGCCAACCAATTTTAAATCCGCACGGACACGAATTTTAGTTCTTATATTATTCAAAAAGAAATTTTCATGGAGTTCTCCCTGAGAACTCTCCATTTGATTCATCTTAATAGGTCATAAACACTGTTTATATAAATTGAAATGACAAATATTAACCACTTGCTGCACAGCTGAGCTCAGTTGGTAGCTCTGGCCTCTGGTCTCAAAGTCGTACGTGTTCACACATATCATCCAACTACTTACAAAATGCACTCATAGTCTGCCTTAAGTGACTTGCAAATTCCAAAAATACATGTACTAGACTAGACACAGGTAATATTTTGAGTATTGAGTAGTAACATTTGAGTAATTATTTTCTCCCGGTGCAAAGCACGGGCACTTTTCCTAGTATTATTTAAAAAGAAATTTTTATGGAGTTCTCCCCGAGAACTCTCCATTTGATTCATCTTAATATGTCATAAATACTGTTTATATATATTGAAATGACAAATATTAACCACTTTCTGCACCGCTGAGCTCAGTTGGTAGCTTTGGCCTCTGGTCTTCTTGAGAAGATCCTTCACTGGAGGATCTTCTCCAACATCGGCATGGTGGAGAAGATCCTTGAGAAGATCCTTCACTGGAGGATCTTCTCCAACATCGGCATGGTGAAAAAGATCCTGGAGTTACTCAAAATTAACGTCATTATTGAGAAGATCCTTCACTGGAGGATCTTCTCCAACATCGGCATGGTGGTGAGCGGCGTTACTTTCCCAAGTGGTTTCGTCCCCGGTGGAGGCAGCGGCAGCCGCGCCGGCAAGTCAACAACCGTCGGCGTCGTGTCTAGACTTGATCGCATTTTACACATCTTTGTGGTGTTTTATGTAAAAGCTGGGACCTCAGTTCTAATCTTCTTTCTTGGGGTCCTTGATGTAATTGTACTTCCACCACCGATATAAATGCATGCTCCAGGTTCTTCGAGGTTAACAAAATATGCCTTTACAAAATGTTAGACGGAATTGTAGCAACAAGTGGGGCTGCGGTCCACCTGTTAGACGGAACTGAATGTACAAGGGAATATTTTATCCATGAAATCTATGTACATGAGCCAATTATCTGATGTGAGCTGCAACATGGACTTTTTCACATGGCCATGTAAACTCAGCTCCTCAAATTAACATACCTCCACTTGATCGGTTCCAGTTCTCTTTGAGACAGTGACACTGAGAAGAACATGTCACAATATGATACAGTTTAGTTCCGATTCAACCCTGTTAGTATCTGCAACACAAGCAAATCTGTTCAGCATAACGAATGGTTTAGCTATGATGCCACCTAAATTCCACAAACAAAAATAAAAGAAAAGAAACAAACAAAAGTAGGAGTATTTTTTTTTCGAAATGGGGGTGATCCCCGGCCTCTGAAGAGTATGTTACGAATGAAGAGGAACAAAACAAAATAGAATGTTTCTCAGAAATCAAGAACAAAAAATTAAGTGGATATTAGTTGGCCCTTGGATTCACATTTATATTCATACAAGAAGAAAAAGTTAACGTTATCCTGTCACGTACTCCATGTGACCGAAATGAACAGCCAAGCAGCAGTGCAGGAGCAAAGGTGGGACAGTGCACATGTGACAGGTGGGCCAGCCAGACTGTAGGCAAGGCAGGTGCCCATCACGTAATTGCTTCCCGGCAGCACCAATCTCCAATTCTCCATCCCACATGATAAACGATCCTCTTCCCAAAAGTCAAATCCCATCCCTCTGCCTGCCTGCTTTGACAACACCCATTGTTTTCATCATCAATAAACTAGTAATTAGTTTGGAGAAGGAGCAGCTTCTTGCGCACACATGGCTGCTACATAGAGATTGGGGCTACACCAGTATAAAAACCTCATCGCCTCGTTGGGCAGAGCAGGAGTGCAAGACCAAGAAAGAAAGTGAATTATTAGTACTATTACTATATAGTGCTTGGTGAGGAAGAAGAGGGATGATGGAGGTGGTGGCGGAGCCGGCGTGGGATCAGTTCAAGGAGGAGGTGGAGATCATGGAGGAGGAGGGAGGCAGCGATGCTGCCGCAGGGGAGCTGCTGACCAGGGAGATCAAGAAGAGGCTGCTGGAGCATGCTGCCCATGATAACGGAAATGGGAATAATGGCCATATCAATGGAGAAGAAGCAGAGGCTGCTGAGGAAGAGGAGCAGCACAAGAGTATCTCCTTCGATCCAGCCAAAGGTGACACCTTTAATTAGTACCCTGTTTCTTCCATTGCTGTAGATAAGATGAACTTGCTCCTGCTCGATTCATTTATTAATTTTCTCTTCCTTGATTTTTTTCTTGAGGAGACAACTCCTGCTGCATTATTATGTCTCTAGTACTTCTTACCATTTCTGGCAAGCAATAATTCATTCATGTGTTGTCATATTGCTTTTTAAAAAATCGTGTTCTGTGTCTGGACCCGAAAATGTGGGGAAGTCATCGCTACTGCATCTGTTCCCTCGTTCATGTGTTGAGAACTTGAGATGCAGTGAACACTACTGCCATCAGTTTAGAGGAACAGCGCAGAAGACATAGCTCGCAGGGAAAACACATGCTAATTAAGTACGGATCGGAGGGTAAGACACATATGTCAGATAGTGATGGCTACCAACATCTTTTGGCTGCCAACTCTTGCTTTTATTGGGCCACAGATCCCTCTCACCCAATCTAATCTAGGCACCACCTAAAATTACCTAGGAAATTCGGTGTCCACTCAGAACAGTGATAGGTAGCCTCCACGGCAGACAGATGATCGCCGTGGCCCGGAGGCTCCCAAAATCTTAAAATTTTATCATTGAGTTATGAGCTAGAAAGCTCTGTTTTCTTTCATTAGACTGCAGACAACAATTTTCACTTTGTGGCAATTTGGTTGACATATAACATAGTAAAGTTAGCTTTCTGTTGCTTTACTGAAGGGCTATGGAAGTGCCGGCACTGCGATTGGACGTACCGCTTGGCTAGTCTGTGCGAAAACGGTATCCTAAATCATCAGGGCTATCGCCACCAAATTGAACGGAAATCATTAGTTCAGAAAGAACCGTTCTACGGTTCGCTGAACAGAGGTTAGTATTGTTAGAGTTGTATAGCCCCTTTTCTTTTCCCAGTGTATGAGGGGCTTACCTGCACATTGTAACACATGTACATGTACTGGCCTATGGCCCTCTGTGAATACTAGTTCTGTGAATACTAGTTCTCATTTCTCAACATGGTATCAGAGCTTAGGTTTAGCTACTCTTGCACGTAGCAACTCCGTGCTGCCGCCGATGATCTTTCTGGCGAGCTCTCCGGCCTGCTCCTATCTTAGCCTACTTCTTCTTCGTCTCCGGCCGGCCCTCTCCCGGTCGACCTCTTCTCTGGCTGCTCCTGCCCGGGCAGCAGCTCGCACCGGCGAACTCCGATCGGCCAGCACCGGCCGGTCCCGTCTCCGGCGAGTCCTGATCCGGCCACGCCCCGGCCGTCTCCGCCTCTGGCCGTCTCCGCCCTGCCTCCCTCCGCCCCGGCTCGCCTCGGCCGGCTCCGCCCTGGATCCCTCCGCACCGGCCAGCCCGCCTGCCACCGGCCCTGCTCCGGCTGCCCACCTGCTGCCGGCCGCTCGCCTGCCGCTGCCCGGGGCGCTTGCTGCCGGTCCCTGGTCCGGCTGCTCACCCGCCGCTGGCCCCTGGCCTGCCTCCTCTCGTGCGGAGCTGAGCTGCTCGAGCCCAGCCTCGTGACCAGCCAGATCCAGATCTGCAAAAAAAAATGGCATCCTCTTCGTCTGGCTATGTCAACATTCATCGGTGCCCAGTGATCTTTGATGGTACCAACTATGGAGAGTTTGCTGCCTTTATGCGAATTCACATGCGCGGTCTTCGGCTGTGGGGTGTTCTTACTGGCGAGGTCTCTTGTCCGCCGCACCCCACTGCTCCTGTGCCTCCTACTCCGCCGTCCGTGCCGCAGACCCTTGCTGAGGATGCTACTCAGACTGATCGGGACGCAGCCAAGTCTGCCGAGGTTGCTGCTGATGAGGCATATGAGGAGCAGGTACTTGCCTATTCAGAGGCTCTTGGCTCCTACCGCGATAGTTTGGCTACTTTTACTCAGTGGTGTGATGAGGATGCTAGAGCTGCCGATGTTCTTTCGCAGAGTGTCTCCCAGCTGTTGCGTGGTTTTCTTGCCTATACGTGTCTTTCGGGCTGATTCTGCTGGTGAGTATATCTCCCAGCTGTTGCGTGGTTTTCTTGCTGAGCAGGGCACTCTTGCCCAGTTCTCCTGCCCTGGCGTCCATGCCCAAAATGGCGTGGCTGAGCGCAAGCATCGCCACCTGCTTGAGACGGCTCGTGCGATGATGATCGCTGCCTCTCTTCCTCCTCACTTTTGGGCTGAGGCTGTGTCTATTTCCACCTATCTCATCAACCTTCAGCCCTCCACAGCCTTGCAGGGTGGTATTCCTCTTGAGCCTTTTACTGGTCACACTCCTGATTACTCGACCATTCGTCTTTTTGGTTGCGTTTGCTATGTTCTTCTTGCTCCACGCGAATGCACCAAGCTGACTGCTCAATCTGTTGAGTGTGTTTTCCTTGACTACAGCCCTGAGCACAAGGGATATAAGTGTTGGGATCCTATTGGTCGTCGGATGCGCATATCTCGGGATGTCACCTTTGATGAGTCCCGTCCTTTCTACCCGCGTCCCTCCTCGATCCTCTTTCTTCTCGGTGGATGATATCTCTTTTCTCATGTTCCCTGCCTCACCTCCTCCTGTGTCTCAGGTCCCTGCTCAGCCGAGTCTCTCACCACCTTCTCCTCCTTCGCCCACCAGACCCCCCTCTCCTCCCTCACCACCTTCCCCACCCTCCACACCTTCCTCTCCCATGTCACCTTCCTCGCCTACGGTGGTCCCTCCCTACCCTTTTCATGACTCCCGTCGTCCACGTGAGGATGGCACTGCCCCTCCTGACATGCCCTCCACCTCTGGTGTGATGCCCTCTCCGTCCGAGCCGACTCATCATCTTCGTGCTCGTCCTCGTCCTCCTCCTGATCGCTATTCTCCCACTCACTACGGTCTTTCTGCTGTCCTTGAGCCGACCTCTTATCGGGATGCTCTTGCTCATCCCGAATGGCAGCTAGCGATGGCTGAGGAGATTGCTGCTCTAGAGCGTACTTGCACCTGGGATGTTGTCACTCCTCCTTCATCTATTCGTCCCATCACCTGCAAGTGGGTCTACAAGATTAAGACTCGCTCCGATGGTTCTCTTGAGCGCTACAAGACTCGTCTTGTCGCTCGTGGCTTTCAGCAGGAGCATGGCCGTGACTATGATGAGACCTTTGCTCCAGTGGCTCACATGACCACTGTTCGTACTCGTCTTGCCGTTGCTTCTGTTCGTCACTGGTCTGTCTCTTAGCTTGATGTCCAAAATGCTTTTCTTAATGGTGAGTTACGTGAGGAGGTTTACATGCAGCCACCTCCTGGCTACTCTATTCCCGATGGCATGGTCTGTTGTCTCCGGCGCTCTCTCTATGGCCTTAAGCAAGCCCCTCGCACCTGGTTTCAGCGTTTCACATCTGTTGTGACCTCTGCTGGTTTTGTCCCTAGCGCACATGACCCTGCGCTCTTTGTCCACACACCTTCTCGTAGTCGGACTCTCCTTCTTCTCTATGTCGATGCCATGATCATAACGGGTGACGACCCCGAGTACATTGCATTTTTTAAGGCCCGTCTTCGTGATCAATTTATCATGACTGATCTTGGTCCTCTCCGCTACTTTCTTGGGCTTGAGGTTTCCTCTACCTCCGATGACTTCTATATCTCCCAGGATAAGTATATTCAGGACCTTCTCACTCGTGCCGCTCTTGGTGATGAGCGCACTGTCGAGACTCCTATGGAGCTCAATGTCCGCCTCCGTGCCACTGATGGTGATCCTCTTCCGGACCCGACTCGCTATCGTCACCTGGTTGGGAGCCTTGTCTACCTTGCTGTCACTCGTCCTGACATCTCCTACCCGGTCCACATTCTGAGTCAGTTCATGTCTGCTCCCACTAGTGTCCACTATAGTCATCTCCTTCGTGTTCTCCGGTATCTTTGTGGCACTATCTCCCGTCGTCTCTTCTTTCCTAGCTCCAGCTCCTTACAGCTCCAGACCTACTCAGATGCTACGTATGCTAGCGATCCAGAGGATCGTAAGTCTCTTTCTGCCTACTGTGTCTTTCTTGGTGGCTCTCTCATTGCTTGGAAGACCAAGAAGTAGGTTGCAGTCTCTCGTTCGAGTGTTGAGGCTGAGTTGCGAGCGATGGCTCCCTTTACGGCTGAGGTGACTTGGTTACGTTGGTTACTTGCGGACTTTGGTGTTTCTGCTGACGCTCCGACTCCTCTCTTATCGGACAGTACTGGTGCCATCAGCATTGCGCTTGATCCGGTGAAGCACGAGCTCACCAAACACATCGGTGTTGATGCCTTCTATGTGCGTCATGTTGTGCAGGATCAGGTTATGGCTCTTCATTAGGTGCCTTCCGAGCTACAGCTTGCTGACTTCTTCAGGAAGGCCCAGACTAGAGCATAGTATAGTTTCTTTCTCTCCAAAGTCAGTGTTGTTGATCCACCATGAGTTTGAGGGGGGTGTTAGAGTTGTATAGCCCCTTTTCTTGTATTCCCCAGTGTATGAGGGGCTTACTGCACATTGTAACACATGTACATGTACTGGCCTATGGCCCTCCGTGAATACTAGTTGCCATTTCTCAACAAGTGTTAGAATCTGAAACAATATATACGGCGATATCAGAAGATTTAGCATAGCAGTGATCAGCTTCAGTTCATCTCGCATATCTGCACTGGGTTATTTGTTTCTTGTCATATTATTTCAAATTGTTTTGCTGCACAAAATAGTCTCATATGAAAATAAACTGAAGAAGGTGCTTCACTGCGTCTAACTCTGTACTGATATTGCTCTTTTTGTTTTTATCAGTTCCTCATATCATTACTGAAGTAAGCGCCAGATACCTGGTCACGGAAGCGGCACGATCAGGCCCTGAAGAGGAGGAGACAAATGAGACTCCGAGCCCTAAAGGCAAAGAGATTGAAACACATGAAAATGGCAGCGCTCAAGAAGCTAATGGATCACACACAAATGGTTCACACCAAGTCTCTAACAGCAACGAACCTGAGATTGCAGACATGATGCTTCGGATCGACAAAACTGAAATTTTCCCAGATGAAGTTAAAAAGGAAGAACATGTCACCAAGGCTCAACTGGAAGAAAAAGGATCACAATCGAATGGCTCACACCAGCTCTCCACCGGTGCCGAGCCTGAGATACCATACATGTTTAGAATCGACAAAACTGAGATTTTCCCAGATGAAGTTGACAAGGTCGAACATAAAACAGAGGCCCAACCCGAAGAAAACGGATCGCACTCCAGCAGTTCACACCAGGTCCCCAATGGCGCCGAACCTGAGATAACACACATGTTTCAAATCAACAAAACTGAAAATTTTCCAACTGAAGTTGCCAAGAACGAACATGTAACCGAGGTTCAGCCTGAGATCGAAGAGTACGATCTCGAGAAGATTCTGGATCAGCAAGAAACTCATGACCTGTACTGCCCCAATTGCAAGTCGTGCATAACCCGGAGGGTGATCCTGAGAAAAAGGAAAAGGAGAGCGAGACCAACGACACCCACTGAGCAACCAAAAAGACTGCATACTCAAGAAGCGCCTTTGGCTCCTACACCTGAAAGTGGTGGGCAAGAAGCACCCGACGTGTTCAGATGTTTGTCATGCTTCTCTTACTTCATTCCAACAGGTATCGATAACCGCTTCTTTTTTCAGTTATATAGTTCTTTTTCAGTTTCAGAACAAAGTTATTGTATTTTCACTATACACGTGCTTGTGCATTGGTTGCTTCAACATTTCATTTTGATCCAATGGGACATGCGCAACTTGTTTCTTGTCACCAGGATGTAGTTTCAACATATTTCGAATATTTGGAAGGAGGGACCAACAAGTTGATGTTCTGCCTCCTCCTGAATCAGAGGACATGCATCCATCTCAGAATTGCACAAGTTGGCTTCTGTCTTGTTTCCAGCCAGGAGATAGCCCAAACCAAGCTGTTGCACGTATGTAACAAAATTCATAAATAGTTCTTTGTTATTTATATTTTGAAAGAATGATTCTTTTTTAATTATCTTGCAATCCATGCTTACATAAGCTGAACAATTGAACATCGTGCAGATTCACTACAGACTCCACAGTTACATGATGCAGCGACTTCCGGTGAACATCGTGCAGATTCGCTACAGACTCCACTGTTACATGATGCAGCGACTTCCGGTGAACATCGTGCAGATTCGCTACAGACTCCACAGTTACAAGGTGCAGCGAATTCTGGTGATACGGCCACCACAACAACTGCAACTAGCACATCATATGTGCATACTCATGACAAAGTTGTAAAACCCGAGCAGTCGACAGATGAATTATCTTCTTCAACACATCAAACTACCACTACTATAATCACCACTACAACCACATTAGAAACAGCTACCATGTCATCTACGACCACATCGGCAGCAGCTAGCACATCATCTCACATGTCGTCTGCTGTAGGTATGGAACCTATTTTGTATGGATTGACTGATGATTACTTTTAGGAAATAGACTGCAATGACTATATTTGCATAAAAACACAATGACAAAGAAGAATCAACAGTTTACTTAAGAACAGTATGTCAGGGTGGTGGAATAGAGTAACGAAAAATAGACATATCACATTCAGGAATCATTCACACCGACGAAATGGAAGTGTTAACCGGTAAAATGCCTCCCCTAAAGCCTGCTGGCGATGCTATTTTGGGTGGAAATTACCTACTTGGCCAAGAAGGTGAGTCTGATTAAGTGATTTATTATGCATGAGCTACTGTTATCTAGAGATGCAAACTGATAGTAGTACTTGTTCAGATGTTCAAGGAGCTGCCACAGAAGCCTTCTGGAATGGTTCATTTTCCACCCCTGCAATTGACACACCAGGAGTGAAGGTTGATAGCCCGAATGTGACGAATATTGCACCAGGTGTGGTTTATTTCCCTTTTAGATCTATTCCCAGTTCCCACACTGCCTATCTGCAAAAATAAATTAAGATAAGGTTGGCAGGTATGCACCTACGGATGTATGGAACAAACAAATTCTCTTTCAAGTATCTATAAATGTTGCCAAATAACATCACATAACCGAAACTAAATTAGTAAAAAAAAATGCAGCGCAAAAAATCTGAAATTTGTCCACTCTCTTTTTAGTTCCATCTGGATCTCTCCTGTGTACCTAATGACCAAGTATTTCCTTGTGACAGGTATCATCCCAAGGGGCGACATACTGACTTCGCCGAATCCTCGAGCAGCAGATCCACCTCATGTAGCAGTACCAGTCTTGGAAGATGTGAATCCAGCTGCTCCTAGACCACAACAGAGGGATGACTGGGATATACTGAAAGCTATCGTGTATGGAGGTTTGGTCGAATCCATCACCAGCCTGTCTGTTGTCTCAGCAGCAGCATCAAGCGGTGCCAAAACATGTCAGTTACTACTTTCTTCTTGGAACCGCATGTTTGCTTCACTATTTTGAAATTTTGGCACTGATATATATATATTGTTTCATCTAATGAAATTCTGTTGTTACCCTGCCTGCAGTGGACATATTCATCTTGGGAATAGCCAATCTTATCGGAGGACTTCCTCTCATTTTCCACAATGTAAAAAAGCTCCTCTCCTGACTGAATATCCACTCTCTTTTCCAATGATCGTCACAGAAGACTCACCCACAAACTTCAAGATACTAACATATCCTTTCCTGGTCGATATGAAAACAGATTGCCGACCTGAGAGACATCCAAGACGTGGACGGAAACGACGAACGGATTGGCCACTACTGGGTGAACCTCGGAAGGCGGTCGAAAGCCCAGCTGCACATGGTCATGGCCTTGCTATCATACATCGTCTTCGGGCTGCTCCCACCGGTCCTCTACGGGCTGTCGTTCCGCGAGAGCAACGACCGGGAGAACAAGATGATGGTGGTCGCCGCCGCGTCCCTGGCATGCATTGCCCTGCTAGCGCTCGGGAAGGCGCATGTCAAGAGCAGACCTAGCACTTACTTCAAGACACTCATGTACTACCTGACGATCGCCGTGAGCTGCTCCGGTCTATCGTACGTCGCTGGCGTGCTGATCACGAGGATTCTGGTGAGTTATGGCGTCATTGATGAAGGTGCATCAGGTGCTCCTCCTGCTCCTCCAGGTCTGTCGCTGTTCCCTCATGCAGTGGGTGCAAAAACATCTTCCTGGGCCTCGTTCTGAAGTTTAAAGCTCCTGTGAGCAATGGTGCAGAGAGAGTAGACATGGATTATACGTTCAAGAGAAATTCCCTAGGGAAACATGAGAGTTTTGATTGAGTTGCTAGCTGTCGTTTTGTTGTAATTTTGGAGTACCATTAAGTTTTGATGCTTTTCCGACTATCTTCGTCACTGAACTATGTCCCTTCTGTCAGTTACTTTTAAGCAGGAATAGCAACCAGTTCAGTCGTGCTCTCTTTCTCCGTTGAAGATAGTTCAAACTAGATTAGGGGTGCGCCTTGGCGCACGATCCCGTGGAACTCATGTCGATGAAGACTTTGTGTAAAACTTCGATCGGTTCTTTCCTTTCAGCATTTTAAATATTTGGCTACTTTCTCCACATAGGTTTAACATCTCATGTGATCAAATATGATAGATGATTGGATATGTACATGCTACACTCATGTCAGATAAGTGCACCTTCTCTCTAGGTCCAACGAACAGTTGACAAAGATTTTGAGTATTGTGGTGATCGTATTTATGCTAAGACCATTAAAGATGAATGTATTCTAAGGACATTTGCACAAAGCTGAATTAATAATTTGGAAAGTAACCTATCACTTTGATCAGTATCACATTACACTAATTACATAGCTGAATAATGAACAAATAGAAATGAACTAACAGTAGCCACTTGGCCGTGCAATGTGCTCTGCTCTAATGGAATAACTATCATCTGCAATGATCCCATGAGTGTAATAGTAGTTCGACAATCAGTAAATGATCATATATTCATCGCTGAAGATATCAAGTACAGTGATCTTGGGTGAACAATGGGTGTGGCTTCTCTCCGATGTTGAATACCAGGTCTGGCAGGGTTATATCTAGCTGCTCACTGCCTTTCTCCAGAAATATGATCTTCGTGCCCTTCTTCCTCCGTAGCTTCACCTTGGTCGCTTGAATCTCCTCCATTGGGATTGTTTTTCAGCAAGGTGCAGTGCTGACAGTTCCTATTAAGAGTCTGGCGCAGCAAAGATGCCAAAGCAAGCCTGTCAGAATGGGAAGGGAAAGTCTAATAAAATGCAGTTTAAAAAGAAACATACAACTGAACTGAAAAATAAGGAAGCACATACCACTCATAACCTGTTATTGGAAAGAAGAGCTTAGCAGCAGGTTGGGGCCTTGGATCCCCACGTAAGCCTAGGCATAATAATGGTGCTTTGATGCCAAAACACAAGGCGACCAGAGCAAGGTTCCACCAGGCAACACCCACCTCTTGCCCATACGTTAGAATTAAATAAGGAAGTGTTTCCAATTCAGTAACAATGACTACCTAAAACACTATAAGGGCTCCTTTGACTCAAAGGATTTGCATAGGAATTGTGTAGAATTTGGTTCCTATGGGAAAAATTCCTATACATGTTGTTTGATTCATAGGAACCTATCCTATAGGAAAAATTCCTATAGGAATCTTGTAGTGTAATTCCTATAGGAAAAAAACATTAGCTCATACCTCATGGAAAAATTCCTTTGCTACAATCAAACAAACTTCATCTTCCTATAGGTTTCTAGTAGACATGCCATTCCAATCCTATACCTTTCCTATTCCTATGCTTTTCCTATCCTTTAAATCAAAGGAGCCCTGAAGTGTTTCGGCATCACAGGGATTGCAAACCGGGCCATTGCTTGCCTCAAATTTCAAACTACCTCGTATGAGATCATAGTGATTGATTCTAGTTTTTTTTCCTTAACATATTCTCTTTAAGTGGTCTGGCATACACAAAAGAATGCTTTATTGTCAAGAAAGAATTCTTTTCAAAGATGACAGCAGACTTGCAATTGTAGCCTATTCCTTTTTTTTTAAACAGACGTAAATCCATGATGACCCTTGACCCACAGCCTTATAGATTGATGGGGAACTCGGGTCCCTATTTGGCATGAACATTTGTCATTGATCCACTTGATCAACTTAGGAAAGAGGCAATAATGTTAAAAAGTCCCTGAGAACAATCTTCACAAATTTCACGTCAGGCAACTAAGCAAACAAACAAGGAGCATGAAAATATATTGCGCGAGGCAAAAATGTGGATAAGAAAAACCAGTCATTCTCTCTGTTCGACCAAAAAATACTTCTGAAAATTAATAACATGCTAGGCCTTACACAGTAAAATACTTCTGAAAATTCCACAGACGAATAAATCTAAAACCCTCCATCGTTTATGAAATACGTTGGGAATCGGTACCCACTCCTCTGAAAATTTATATGGCATGCAACTTCTCCGGACAAAAACAAAGACAGATTTTTCATTCATGAGATTTTGGTTAACTAACTGTTATCACCAGAATTTATCCAAGTCTGGAGATGGGCCGTGATTAAATGGGCTTAGAGGATATGCACGGAAAATATTCCCGAACCGGCCTTGTATAAGAAGTTTGGGCTAGATTGCCCGTGTATCACGTAAATTATAGTAGGTTACGTGTCGGTTAGAATTAAGAGATAGAGTTTAGCTCGTACACGGTTGGGTTTATTCCCAAGTTAGAAAGTCTACGGACTATAAATATGTATCTAGGGTTATTGAGAAAGGAGGACGATCACGTTCACAACAAATCAATCTAGGCGCATCGCCACCCCTTGTTTCGAGGGTTTCTCCCGGGTAAGCAACATGCTGCCTAGATCGCATCTTGCGATCTAGGCAGTATCAGTTTATTCGTTGTTGGTGTTGCTCGTGCTGAAGCCTTTTTGATGGCGAGCAACACCCTTATTTTAGGTGTTTTGGGGTTGACGTCGATGCTTTCACAATGTACTTGTTTAGCTACGCTACCCCTCGATATCTAGCTGCCCTTACACCTATTTTAGGTGTAAGGGCAGCATCTTGCTTGTTCTTTATTTAGTAGATCTAATCCGTTATAGTTGCTCCTTGTGCTTCAAGGATTGGTTTGATGTCCGTATGGTTAGGCCTTATAAATGGGTTGAACGATCCGGTGGTGCGTAAGGCGTGGTTTATTAAGCTCTAGAGGGATTGTTCCGGGGATCAACTTCGCGTTGGTTTTTAGGCCTCTTTAGGGCTGGTTTTCCATCATCTTACGTATTTGCTAGGCTCAACTACGCATAGGATGTTCCGATTATGCGGTGAAAACCCTAGACTATCGTAGATTAGTTTAGCTTGATATTGATAATGCATGATCCCCATGTCATTATAAATCTAACATGAACCATGGGGCAATCGGCTCTTTGAGCCGATCCACAGAACAACTTAAGAGCCGATCGGGGCTCGTATTTAATGTTTACGTGTTTGCCATGCAGGAAACTAGTCGAAGCAATCCATCACCTTCCTGACCGGGTATAGGTCAGGTGGCACGCCCTCGTAAGCACCAGGACGTGTGCCAGATGGCATTGCGGGCCGTCGCCCGAGGGACCAGGGTCCACCGCAATCCTGGGAGCCTCCCGGCTCTACGGTGTTGCCCGTCGCTGCTTGCCGGTGGGTTTTGACAGCAACACATTCTGGCACGCCCGGTGGGACACCCTACAGCAACCACTACGTCGACATCTGCAGCAACCATGTCAAAAGCTGCGGATGAGGTGGTGGGCGAACCAGTCACGTACGCAGATCTGCCGGAGGAACACAAGAAGAAGTACGATGAGATGAAAGCCATCTTGGAAGCCGATCCCATCGGCTCTTTCATGAAGACCCGTTCACATGGCATCAGATGGAAAGGATTCTCCCCTGAAGGTGCTCTCGATGAAGTAGACCTCTCTACCTCCTCAGAGGAACGCACCAGAGCTCTACGCCAGGAGATTAATTACATGGTGGCTCATTCCCTACACCGCCATTCTGAGAACTTGGTGAACGCTTTTGAACGCGTTGCGGTCCGAGTGGTGCAAGAGATCATGAAGCATCAGTACTCTCCGTCAGGACCTACCCTGGGGACTCACCAGGGAGAGATACCACTCCAGATTAGACCGCCGCTGCCATTCGCGCTTGCGGCGCGGAGCCGCCGGGTTCACCGGCGTACGTTGTCTACAAGGTTGGAGGCGGTCCTAGCGATTGCCAATTCCTATATGAGCCACCTAAGGAGATCCCACATGGATACGTGTGCACATACGTGCCGGACTGCAATGCCTTGGCGCGCACGAACCAGATTGTACCAACAGGGATTTCTGGAGTAAATGCTGACAAACAAGCGTGGCTAGCTAAATACGCTACTGGAACGAGTCATGAAGGCTCGGTCCCTACAGCTAATACCATGGAAAAGATCAGCACCATCTTGAGAGACCAGTTCGGCATCTTGCCGAAGAGGAAAGCAATCGGCTATTCCAAGCCGTACCCCGACGAGTACGATCTGATCCCGCTGCCACCCAAATACCGGCTCCCTGAATTCTCAAAATTCAATGGAGCAGAAGGATCTAGCTCAATAGAGCACGTAAGCCGATATTTGGCACAGCTGGGCATGATTTCAGTGTCAGACCCGTTACGTCTGAGGTTTTTCGCACAATCTCTTACGGTGTCAGCCTTTGGGTGGTACACCTCGTTGCCACCAAACTCGGTCCGCACATGGAAGCGAGCTGGAGGAGCGAGTTTCATGTGCAATATCACTCGAAGCTACCGAAGCGGCATTGCCGATCTAGCACAGGCTGCGGCGAAGCGGGGAGAAACGAGTGTACGAATACATCCAACGTTTCGGGATCGTCGGGAACCGATGTTATTCGGTTCGTTTATCTGAGAAAGAAGCAATCGAGCTGGCAGCATTGGGCCTCGCAACGCCGATCAAGGATCTGACTTCCCAAGCTGAGTACAGTTCATTGTCGCACATGGTGCAGAAACTCACATTGTATGAGCAGCGACACCCTGAGTTGTACCAAGACAAGTTCAAGCGTCCGGTAGGCCTGGTCGAGATGGAAGAAGCTGAAGATCCTGCACCGACACTGGAGGTGGCTGTAGCTGAATGGGCTCGGGGGCAAATCCCGTGTCCTGCAAATGGGTAAAACCACAAGGGCCTGCAAGAGGGTTTGACTTCGATTTGAGCAAAGCTGAGCAGATTTTCGATCTATTGCTTAAGGAAAAACAGCTGAAGTTACCCGAAGGCCATAAAATCCCTACGGCACAAGAAATGAACGGGAGGCCGTACTGCAAATGGCACCACTCGTTCACCCATACCACCAATGACTGCAAGGTGTTTCGTCAGCAGATCCAAATGGCGATAGAACAAGGCCGATTGCTCTTTGGGCAGTTTGCCATGAAAGTGGACACACATCCGTTCCCTGGCGTCAACATGGTGGAACTGAACCACTCCGCTAGGCGTCGACTGGATTTCTCGTTCGATGTCAACATGGCAGGACCTGTACGCCACCATGGCAAGGATAAGGAAGAAAGCGGTCACTCCCGCGGAAAGGAAAAGGAGGAGGCCGATCCACGCGACCGGCCCCGATATGATGACAAGCGGTACCTCACCAAGGAACAAGTGAGAAGCGTGCGATACCAAAAACCACTTTCCACGCACCTCCTCAACAAATATGAATATCAGTATGACCGACGTTGGCAGTACGACAGAAACGACGAGAGATACAATCGGTCCGATGAAGATAAAGGAAGTTACCGTCGGCACGACAGAGACGACGAAAGACGTGAGCACCGCGCTAAGGAGCGGTCAAGGGAGCAGGAAGACATGGACAGACACTGGGACTGTCCCTTCTTTAAACACTGCTGGGATTCAGGGATGAGCCGATTGCCTACAATCGACAAGCTGCCGGAGTGTAGACGCCGGAAGAAGGATGCAGGGGAAGTTTCAGTTTTCAAGCGTCTAGGGCCTCTCCCGCCACGGAACAAACAAGCTGAGTCCTCTCAAGATGAATACTTTGAGGAGTCAGAAGATGAAGAAGAGGATAGGTACCACCGGCCAAGGTGGTGCCCCGATGGACTCAGCCACTCCCAAAAGCGTAGGGTTCAGCGGCTACGTAGCTTGGAGCAAGCCGAAGCGCGATACTTGCACACGTTGAGGAAAGCGCGGCCCGATCCGGCCGTGAAAATTCAGCGAGACTTTGGATGAAGAGAGTCGTCCACCAAAGAAAGTTTGGCGTCCCAAGCAAGAAAAAGCCGATGTGAGTACATCGGCCGGCACAAACATGGTGTTCATCCTTCCATCGAGTTTCGTGCCCCGGGAGCCGAAGAAGTGCCGATAGCACAGTTTGACTGCGGTCCACAGCCCGTCATCTTTGAAAAGCCACGGGAGAAGGGCTACAAACACATGAAGGCCCTGTACCTGAAGGGTTATATCAATGGGCAGCCCGTCGGCAGGATGTTGGTTGACACGGGAGCGGCGGTCAATATAATGCCATATTCCATGCTACGGCGTTTGGGACGCTCCAGTGCCGATCTGATCAAGACCAACGTCACACTAAACGACTTCAACGGCCAAGCATCAGGGACGCAAGGTGTCCTGAACGTGGATCTAACCATAGGCCGAAAGACAGTTACATATATTCAAACAGACAAAAGCCTGGCAGATCCCTTTACAAAGGAACTATCACATAATGTGTTAGAAAGTGCATCGAGGGAGATGGGTTTGAGACTCGTTGATGTTACACCATAGTAGTAACCCAACCTTTGTGATCGAAGATCCCGTGAATTAGGAACTGGGAAGAACACGCTAGTGATTTAACGGAGGAGAGTATTATGTAACCCACTCTATGTGAAGATGCACAACTCTCAATTGCTGTAAGGCAGGTTGGCAACAAGCTTTAATGTGTTTATGTTGGCTATTTTAGCAAAGATGTTGTCCTACAGAGCATTCTTGAAAGAACACACCTATATGAGTTCGATTGTTAAACGTCGCGATCTATGAGATTTGAGTAATTTCTAGTAAACTCATGAAGAGACCACGAAGTATGACGCATATGCTTCACCTACGGGGTAGGCTACTGGCAGCCTTGTACTGGTTCTGACTTTGAGTGAAACTTGTTCACGCAAAACTTGGAATTCAAGGCTTAGTCCTTTGTTCCAGTGTCAATTGATGTAGCTTAAGGTTCTAGGCAGAAGTTCAACTTAACAGTCTCTGCTGAAATACTGGTATATAAACAAGAAACAAGTATTGGTAAATCTCTAAATGGGCATTTTAGATCTGGTGGGGGATTGTTGAAATATTGGTCCACATATAGTGGTCCACGTTAGATTTCAGATTTTCCTATAAATCTCAAAGCCCATATTGTGACAGCCCATGTGAGTTTGAGCCCAAGTTGGTGATGGCTCACTAGAGAGTGGCAAGAGGTGGGAAGTTTAGTCCCACATGGAAAATTCGGAGGAAGTTAGATCACCTTATAAGGTGAGTTGTTCCACCACTAGTAAATGAGTGAGAATAGGAGTGATACACGCGCGCTCCTCCTCCTCCTCGCTCGACACGCCACGACACGCGTCGTGATCGTGGTGATGGATTGAGCCTCGAGCTGAGACTTTTCTTTCTTTTTGCAGTTTAGGAAAACGAACAGAGTCATGTCATGCTTAATATTATGGAATTAATCATGGAAATTGTACCTAATTATCCAATAAGAATTAGATACACCAAAAAAATATAGCAGTTTCATTCACGACAGTAATTTTAGGGTGTGAATCGATAAAAAAAAACATTCGCCGAAAGAGGCACCTGACGAGGGTGACCAGACTAACCCTTTACCAACTTCAGGTAGAAACATTGTGGGTACTCCCTCTCTCACAATTTATTAGACGTGTGTGGACCCTTAGATCGCAAATTTGATCAAGTTAGTATTAATTATATGTTATAAAAATTATATAATTAAAAAGTTTAGATGCTCTATTTTCTAACGATATAATTTTTGCATTATATAATTTAAATTATATAGGTCAAATTGGCGACCTAGAGATACAAGGAAGACTAGTAAACTGAAACGGGGGAGTAGCCAAATAAGAACGATGGAGAACATTTATTTAAATTTAGATGTATCTATAAAATAAAAAGTGTCTACATATAATTAATATGATACTAGTTAGCATGGTTAATTAAAAAACCAAGACGACGTGGAGCTCGCGCAACGCATGCATCGTCATATATAAGCCGGTCTAAGTATCAATGGAGCTGCTAAGCAAACCACGGGCATCCAGCGTTAGACATACAGCCACGAGACGATATCGATGTCCAGCGGCACCGAGACCGGCGGCGACGTCGACGGCATGCACGTCGTGATGTTCCCCTTCCTCGCCGTCGGGCACATCACTCCGTTCGTGCAGCTGGCTCGCAAGCTCATCGCCGCGGACGGCGGGGTGCGGGTGACGCTGCTGTCGGCCGCGGCGAACGTGCCTCGCGTCCAGGCCATGCTGGGGTTGTCTGCGGTGGCGGTTGTGCAGCTGCGGCTGCCGCGCGTGCCGGGGCTCCCCGACGGCGCCGAGAGCACGGCCGATGTCTCGATGGACGGCGCCGAGCTGCTAAAGGTGGCCATCGACGGCACAAGGCCGCAGGTGGCGGCCCTGCTCGCGGAGCTCCGGCCCGACGCGATTCTCTTCGACTTCGCCACCCCCTGGGTGCCTGAGGTGGCGGCGCCGCTCGGCGTCAAGACACTGATGTTCTCTACCTTCTCCGCCCTCTCGGGCGCCTACCTTATGGTGCCGGCGCGGCGCAACGCGTCCGCCAAGGACCTCGAGTCGGCGCCGTCGGGCTTCCCGCCGTCGTCCTCCCTCGCCACGGTCCCTACCTACCAGGCGGCCGACTTCAGCTACGTGTTCAGGAGCTTCCACGGCAAGCCGTCCGTGTACGAGCGCTTCGTCGCAGGCGTCCAGGCGAGCGACGGGCTGGTGCTGAGGACCTGCGCCGAGATGGAAGGCCCCTACATATCCTATCTCGCCGCCCAGCTCGGGAAGCCGGTGCTGGCCACCGGGCCGGTCGTGCCGGAGGCGCCGGAGGGCGAGCTGGAGGAGCGGTGGGCACAGTGGCTCTCTTCCTTCCCGGACAAGGCCGTGGTGTACGTCGCCTTCGGGAGCGAGGCTTACCTAACGGCGGCGGCTATCACGGAGCTCCTCCTGGGCCTAGAGTCGAGCAACCGGCCGTTCCTGGCCGTGCTCAACTTCCCCATGGGCACGGACGTGGAGGGGTGCACGCCGCCGGGGTTCGCGGAGAGGACCAAGGGGAGGGGCGTGGTGCACACGGGGTGGGTGCAGCAGCGGCACATCCTGCAGCACCGGAGCGTGGGGTGCTTTGTGACCCACGCCGGGCTGAGCTCCCTCGTGGAGGGGCTCGTCGCCGGATGCCCTCTCGTGCTCCTGCCCAATAGGGGCGACCAGTTCCTCAACACCGCGCTGTTCGCGCGGGAGCTCCGCGTCGGGGTGGAGGTCGCGCGGCGCGATGGCGACGGGTGGTTTGGCCGCGGGGACATTAGCGCCGCCATAGACACGGCGATGGCGGACGGATGGGACGGGGAAGGGAGCAAGTGGAAGGAGTTCATGATGGACGACGCCGTGCAGAAGAGGTTTGCTCATGATTTCGTCAGGGATTTTACAAAATCCGTGAGGGCTTGAAAAGTTATTTAACCGCGCGTGTTCCCTTGATTTTAAAAACTATACGACATGGTCTGTCGTTGGATCACCCTATTTATTACCTTGATTGATTGATTTCTCTTGTATGTACACATACTGTCCATATATATACGTGTGTATGTGTGTGTGTGTTGTGGATGTTTTATATGTATGTTGCCATGTCGAAGAATAAATGGGATGAAGCAGCAGAAATGTTACTTAGCCAAACGTTCCAAATCACTGTTTGAAAATTCAGATAAGTGATACCAGACCATCTTGCAGTTGGTGATAAATATTTGTGTCTCGAATTTCTTGACGCTTGTCAAGAAAAGCAGCAAACGCATGCGGAAACTGATGATCAATAAGGTTCAGTGTCGAACACTGAAAATTCTCGCTCGCTCTCAATGATCATGTTATGCAATATCACACATACAGTCATGACCTTGCACATCCGATCTTTCGACGAGGTAAGAGCGGGGTACCGCACAATGGCAATTCTAGCTTGCAACACACCAAATGTCCGCTCCACATCCTTCCCGCAAGCCTCTCGCTGCTAAGCGAACCAAGCTTTCTTCACTCCTGGTACAGGATTTTGATATTGTCTTCACAAATGTTGACCATCTTAGATAGATGCCATCAGTCACATAGTACCCCTTATCATATATATTGGTGGCCACTGATTTCAAACTGCACCAGGGGAGCAGTCTCTTCAACAAGCTTTTGAAACACACTCGAGAACTGCAACACATTAATGTAATTGTGTGATCCTTCCATATGAAAGAAAGTGTGCCAAATTCAGAGGTCCTGATCTGTCATTGCCTCAAGCACCACACTGCATGATTCTTTTGACCTTTGTACATGTCCTGACGTGTAATTCTACCATGTCTAGTGCATACGGTTGATGCTTCTAAGAAACTCTCTATCTGCATTTTGTGCCAAGATCCTAGTTGTGTCTTATGCATTTGATGTGCATAGATAATTCTTTCCAAAGACTACGACTATTGTTGCGCCCGATTCTCACTTTCCCTCCTGCTCCATGCCCTATTTCCCGCGAGGTCTCGTTCGATCAGGAGGTCGTGGTGGTCGAGGTGGTGGTGCGACAGCGTCTCAGGAGCTTGGGGAGGCGTGGCCTCTGGTGGTGTCGCTGACGCTGCACCGCGGTAGCTTGCAGCATCACGAGGAGCGAGTGGAGAGGAGGAAGACGAATGCCTCGATGTGTGGCGCTACGCTTGTGGGGATTGTGGAGCGGTGTGATGGTGGATTGATGGAAAACCGCACATGGAGACGACATGGAGAGGTGCCCGAGAAAGAAACCGGATAGGACAGGAAATTTATGGATCTTGTCAAAGCGATGAGGAGTGGGGTAAAACAAGAACCGGAAAATTGGGAGTTGCCGGAATGAAACCAATGTGAAGCGCCAAACAGAGCCAGAAGTTACCGGCTACAATAATGGAGACCACCAGAAGGCTACCGGTTACTGCAGAATTAACACATAAAGAAAAAATAAAGGCAAAACTAAGTTGTGATTATCTACAATGTGAGATCGCAAAAAACATAGCCGTGTCACCGGTTGGTTGGAGGAAAAAGTGTTGTTACAGTACTCAAAACTTTGTGGTGAGAGCAAAGGGTTGTAACTTTGATACGGGTAATAATGTCCTGCTTGTCCTGCTCCCGATCCCATGACCATTCGTTCTTTTTCGCGAATAACAAATCCCATCAGCCCAGGTCCCAGGATGTACTGGGAAAGCACCGCCGCGCTCCTCGGAGGCCTTCTATCTTGCTCGCCACCATGAAGGTTGGGAACGTCATGCTCGCTGCGGCCTTCTACGTACTATCGTACACGTAAAACGAGACACATGCTCTCGCAAGGAACTAACCCTCGCATGGTCTTTGTCACAACACGGGTTCATTATATTCGAAGTAAAGGAAGATGGTGTGTGCGAGGAAATCGGATCTGACCGGAGTATAGGGTAAGATATTGTGCACCGCGTAAATTTTGTATACCGGAGTAACATGCATGGCAAAAAAAAGTATCTCATGTTCAATGTGTATTAATTACAACTCAATGCCGTGATTAGAGGCAATAAGCCAAGGACGATGACTTGCCTTGAAAAGGGATTGGGAGATTGATGTTAATCAGACCGTGAGATTAGATCGAACGGTTTGGATGGTCCTAATCCCCTTCTCCAAACATGTTTTATGACCAACAACCAATTTTAATATTATATAGAAAAACTAATATTAGCTGCTACTTGGTCTGCCGACCGGTATCACGTGTGGCTAGGAAACGGGAGGTGGGCTATTCGGAGTAAATGGTGGGTGTCATTTGGCCAGGGGTCAGCATCTTTGGGTTAATACACGGCAATGTAAATGCTTGCTGATACTAGGCGGGGTGGACCTGCAGCGTACGTCGGACTCGTGTGCTTTATATATCATCATGGCTCAAAAGAGGAGAGGTGGGCGTAGCATGTACTCCTGCTAGTCTCTTTGTAGATGCCGGCTGCTATCGTGTGGTTAGTGAAGGACCAGGTAAATCTGGCTGCAGGGTCAGCATCGTGGGGTTAATGAACGACATGCATCTAACTGATGGCTGTTAACGAAGGAGACGTGGCAGCAGGGAAGAACGCTAGTACAGTGCTACCTAACTCATTTGTCTCATAAACATCGCAGTCGGTTTCACGGTGCGACTGCATGCAAGCGACTATACAGATCGAGCTAATACTCGGAGTTTTCTGGCGACGGGCATGTGTGCCGGATGGCCGGACGGCACGCTGTACGGAATATGGTACATACGTCCACTTTTTTTTTTTTTTTTTTTTTGCACAAAGAGAGGCGCCGGAGGCGCCAAATTTTTATTCATCAGCTCAAAGACAGTGTACAGCATGAATTACAATTCCCTGAGTATTGATATTTTGTAAAGCTAGTAGTACAGGGCAATTGCTATGATCATGAGCTGAATAAGAACAACTATAAATAGGCATTGATTGAGATTGTGTCAACGCCTGATGCGAACAGTTGTGAGCAACTCCATTAATATCTCTTTTGATATGAAATATGTTCACCTGTATGTTCGTTGATGCCTTCTTATAATGTGCAATCTGTTCTCTTAATTCCCATGGTACAGAGGAGTCTGTAATTTTTTCAGAAGCTGCAGCACGGGCAAGAATCAGATTATCAGTAAGAAAAGTTACTGGGGAGGCATTTAGCTTTTCAGCAAATTTGGTAGCAAGAAGAAGAGCAGCAGCTTCAGCATGAAGTGGAGAGGGGAGCTTTGGTGAGGAGGCTTGAATTAAAACTTTGTTTTCTCCTGTGGAATGAGGGAATTGGCAGAACACACCCATTCCCGTGGCTATTCTTCCTTGTGAACCTGGAGCTTTTCTTGTCTTCCAAGCAGCATCTGTGTAAATCTTTATACCTTGTATTAACAAGCCCGTTTTAATCGACTCCCCTTGCCTGAGATCGTCTCTTCCTTCATCCTGACTTCGATTTATATTCCCTGCGTTACCTCCTTGAGAACTGCACTTCTTAACCTGTAACAAGTCTACTTTTTCCATATTTTGATTAATAGCATGGGCAGCATGTTGAATTTGTCTTGGATGACAGTCTTTTCTATTGAACAATTTATCATTTCTAGCTTTCCAGATGCACCACATGAAAGTTAATACATTGTTCAGATTTACATGCGGATGATTCATGTCTAACATTTTTTGCAAAATCTGAGTAAGGTTGGAAGTATTATTAACAAGAATTTCAGTTCTAATAAACCAAGGCTCAGAGAACCAAGCAGCTTTCGAGAAGCAACAAGTAAAGAATAAATGAATATCGTCCTCTTCCATGCCACATCTGCAACAAAGTTTGCTAATATGTTTACTATACTTACCTGCTCTTGCACCTGTAGGCATTGATTTTGATAGAAATCGCCAACCAAATGTTTGAACTCTAGGGATCAAAGTTTTGTCCTTCCAGATCTTGTTCAGAAGAATTTTTGTATCTGAGTGGACTTGTCTCGGTTTAGGCTCTCCTTTTTCCTGCAAGTTTTTCAAGCAAGCCCAATATGCACTCTTCGAATTACACTTACCAGAGGGTGTCAATTTCCAACACAGCATGTCCTTCTCTTGAGTGTCAATAATAGCAATTCTTTTAATGTTTCCTGCAAAAGGCTGCTGAAAAAGAGTGTCGATAAGAGTAACATTCCAAGTTTTTTGATTCGTTTCCCAAAGGTCTTTTACTTGGGCAGGATAGGTAAAATCATGAGGTTGGGTTATGAGAGAATCATATATATTTGACCAACCTGTACACCAGGGGGTACTCCATATAGAACTATTACCCTGTGATATTTGATAGAAAGAATTTTCTTTGAGAATGGGTAAGACTTTTAAAATGGAGGACCAGAAAGCAGACTTTGGAGAACTTGAGTTTGGGCGCCAAATGGAGGAGTCAGGGAAGTATTTTGACTTAAGAACTGCATGGAGGAAGTTATCCGGCTGTTCAGCAATCCTCCATGCAGCCATGAGGATCAGTCCCTGATTTATGGCTTGTAGGTTCCTGATTCCAAGCCCACCTTCTTTCCTAGGAGCACAAATATCTTTCCAAGCTTTTAAACAAAGACTTTTAGCATTAGTTTCTTCTCTTACTCCCGTCCACCAAAAGCTTCTTATAATTGTTGTAAGCTTAGCTATAAACTTTTTGGAGAAGATAATATTCGACATATAGTAAACCGGGATAGAAGAAAATACAGATTTGATGAGTTCAAGTCTAGCACCATGTGAAAGCTTGTCAGCCTTATAAGAAGAAAGTTTTGATTTAAATTTATCTACAATGAAGTTGTAAGCATCATTTCTATTTCTACCAGGGATGACTAGAGGATGTCCAAGATGCATAAAGTTATTATCAATGTCAGGCACAGGAAAAGTGTGTTTTATAGTAATTCGCATATAAATGTCAGATACATCCACTAAAAAGCATCTCGAACCGCATCCTCTAAAGCATCCACAAAGGGTGTCCCGAGTGTTTGGAGAACATGTTTTCTCCAGCCAGTCTCCAAACTTGTTTTTACATTTTAATTTTTTTTTTTATTTTTTTGCATTTTCATTTCAGTAGAGAGAAATATTACATAAACTAATATACATAATTGGGAACATGTTTTTACATAAACTAACACATAGTTTGGAACATGGTTTACATAAACTAATACATAATTAAAATATTGCAAAATGAGGAAACCTAATTATAGTTGGTCTCGTAGATTTCATATATTCGCTACCAAGAAAAAACACTCTCGGGCACACTCAGTCACCCAAACTGAAAAATTCAGCTGGTAATGATAGCCCCGTTGTTCATACCAAGGGAGAACATACATAAATCTTCTGTGACCATTTTTGTTGCGAAGAAAGAAAACACTCGGCGTGTTCAATCATCATCCTCTTCGTCGTCATTGTGGTAGTACCGGCGGCAGGACGTGCCGTCGAACACATTCACGCTCATCTCCTCATCGCCTTGGTAGGAGAATGTGAGGATGCAACCGGCTTGGAGGTTATGGAAGCGCGCGAACTTCTCCTAGCCGATGTGGAGGTACGTCTTGCCGCACCCGTCGAAGAGCACGGCCACCGGCCACCGGCAGAAGCCGCAGCCAGCCTCCCGCAGCTGCAGCGCGGCCAGCTCGTTGCCGGTGACGAACTCGGCGAACTTGTCTGGCAGCCTCTGGATGCCAAGTGGGTCGCCATTGAGGACCATGATGAACTCGAACTCCCACCCCCCCTCGGAAGATGATGACGTCGGAGGCGACGATAACCGTGCAGGCCTTGCTGCTCCAGCATGGCCGCAGCCGCGGCCACAACCGTGACCTCGGCCTCGACCTCTACCAGCCATGGAATGGCCCCCGACTCTTGAGATGGTGGTGGCTAGGGTTGGGGAGAGAGGTGCTAGGGTTTGTGTGTGAGGAACGATGCGAGAGCGCCCCTCTTTATAGGCCGGCGGGAGGCGAGGGAGCGGTGGCGCTCATTTACACCGGCACGAAGAGCTAGACGTGACGAGACGCATCGCTACCCCTCTGCGAAAACTGCACCATCGCTGCGCGCCAATAACTTCCGTCGCGAGGCAGGCGATGGTTAGGTTAAATTTTTATGTGTCAATGACGCGTCGGGCCCGCTACTCCGCACCTCGCTTCGCGCTGTGTCCAGCGTGCCTGGAGCGTCCCCTGTGGACCGGGGACGGGCTCGAGGCACCGGATACCGTATTGAGCCGCGCTGAACGGAAAGGATCTTTGGGGCGTGGCTAGGAACGAAAAAACATCCGGCGCGCCCCCTAAATCCTTTGGGGAACGCTTTGAGAAACACGGCTGGAGATGCTCTAAGATTTATATTGAGCCTAGACAAACAAACAAACCGAAAATTGTTAAGCCGATATGAACCAAGAGACATACATGCTACCAAACGCGCCCCTATTTGCTTGCGCTTGTCCTGATGAATTCAACTTCAATACAATAAGGTTCGTCCAAACCACAGTTCTTTAATTGATCGAGGTTTCCTGTGTGGTCTCATCTACTAGTACCTCTGACGTGCAACATGATTTTAAATAGTCGGCTATAGCTCCGGCTAAATAGCTTTTTGCTGGTCAACATCACAACGAAGGGGTGGTTATGTCGTGTGTTTTTCAGTTTTCTTTCAATAAAAAATATGAATATTTGGAGTAGTAAAAAAACTCCGAAAATTTGGGCTGGGCCACGGCTCGTCCGGCCCACCCTGGTGTCCGCCATGCTTCAAGTGCAGGACTAGCTAGATTGTATTTAAAACAAAAGATTAGTTTTATCGAAAAAAAAACAAAAGATTAGTGGATATTATTTGATTGAATGCTATTTACTATTTGTTGCAGCTTGCGCGCTGGGTTGAGTCTAAGCGGCTGTGTGCCTACCAACCGGAAAGAAAATTTTCTCACAGGCTGTCGCCTAACAACGCACGGGTATAACTTTTATTGTATCCTAGATAAAACAACAAACTCAAAACGTCCCATGATAATGTACTATTCACTTATTTGTTATAATTTTTTTTTTTTGAATCTTCCTGGAAACTAAGGATGATCAAGTTTATACTCGTAAAAAGATTGTTTGGAAATGAAATGATTCTCATGGTCTCCAGGGTATAACTTTTACTGTATCCTTGTCTTTTTTTCCCTGAAGACCATGATCAAGTTTGTACTCGTAAAATGAATGTTTGGAAACGAAATGATTTCCATGGTCTTCAGGGTAAAAAAGACAAAATTATGACAAATATAAAGTGAATAGTACCTTGTCATGGGGCGTTTCGAGTTTTTTTTTTTTACCCAGGATACAATAAAAGTAATTTTCTAGAGAAATATTTTATTTCAAGTACAATACCTCATCATTTTGACACCGTCTCTTGGGAAGCCCTCTTCACTATCCTTCAAGTCAGGGGCTTTAATGATACCTGGATCATGTGGATGAAACAACTACTATGCACAGCCAAAACAGCCATTCTCCTTAATAGTATCCCTGGCAAATGGATCGATATTAAGCGTGGGTTACGTCAAGGTGACCCCCTATCCCCTTTGTTATTCATTGTGGTTGTTGATGTTTTACAAAAGGCTATACAACATGCTGCAAATGAAGGTTTTCTTAGACACCCAGTATTGGAAGATCAGCCATGTCCGGTTTTACAATATGCGGATGACACTTTGATAGTGTTACAAGGGGATCTAGCACAGGCAATTTGTTTAAAGAAAATTCTGGATGACTTTGCGAGTACCACGGGGCCCAAATTAATTTCTCTAAATCTACTTTTGTACCGATCAACCTGACCGACCAGGAAGGTAAAAATATTGCAGATGCTCTGAATTGCAAGGTTGCTTCTTTCCCTCAGAATTATCTTGGTTTGCCACTATCTGATTCAAAACTGCCTAGGGAAGTCTTTCTGCCATATATATCAGCGGTTGAAAAAAGAATTTCGTTCTCTCTAGATTTCATTACTAGTGGAGGGCGATTAACTCTAACAAAATCTGTTTTATCGGCCCTCCCAGCGTACCTTATGTCATGCATTAAACTTCCTCAATGGGTCATTGATGAAATTGAGAGATTGCTAAGGGCTTTCTTTTGGAAAGGAAAAAGCACAGTTACTGGAAGTGACTGCTTGCAGAGATTACAAGGAAGGAGGGCTTGGTATAAAAAATCTCAGAATTCAAAATGAATGCCTTCTGACAAAATTTGTCCATCGACTCCTTGTTGAGCCTAACTCTCCATGGGCAAGATGGGTTCGAATGACCCATCTGAAAGACAAAGACCTAGGAGATCGAACAACCATTCAAACAAGAGCTTGGATACAGATTAATTCCATGATTGAAACTTACAGAAATTCTACTTGTGTGCAAATTGGAGATGGAAAATGCACCTCTTTATGGAAGGACAAATGGACAGTCAACGGGCCACTATGCTTCCAGTTTCCAGCTCTTTTCTCGCACGCTATCCGACCAAACATATCGATAGCAGACTGTTGGATTGACGGCATTTAGAATATACCGTTAAATCACATCACTTCCAGTCGAGCAGCTGATGAAAAAGAAGCACTTCTCGCTTTCCTACATACATGCACTCTTCAGGATACAGTCTATGATAAAAGAGCATGGAGATCTAATAGAAGTGAAAATTTCTCGGTAAGTAACCTTTACAAACTTATGAATTGGGGAGGTATCAATCAAGTTGGTGCTGATGAAATTTGGAATTGCTCGGCACCAAGAAAAGGTAAAATCTTTGCCTGGAAAACTGATCAAGGGTAGGATCAAGGTCAGAGCTTATTTGTTCAAACAAAATATTGTGGATGATGAGAAATGCCCTTTGGGTGCAAAGCTACAGAGACAGTGAAACATTTCGCCATGGTTTGCACACGGACCAAGCAGATCCTGTCTCTTGTTGGGATTGATTTAAGTGGAATAGATGAGCTTCCAGACATATATGCTATAGGCAAAGAAAGATGGCCAAACCATAAAAGGATTGCTTGGGGATTGATTATTACTGCCATGCTCTGGAGTATTTGGTTATCAAGAAATAAAAAGGTTTTTGATGATATAGAGCAACCAGCCTACCTGGTAGCAAGGCAGGGGCTAGATTTCTGCAAGCTTTGGGCCCTTAGAGCTAGGAAAGAAGAAAAAACCGAGATCCAAAATTGGATTTTGAACTGGGCTGTATAATTTTCATCCTAGACTCTTTTTCCTTAGGAACCACCTTTCGGTTCCTCTTTTTCCTTGCATGGTTGTAAGACTTTGAGCTACCTTAGCTCGCTGACTTCTTTTATAAAATGGTATGAGGTAGGGGTCTTTCCCCTTCCGATGTTGGTTCAAAAAAAAAAAATTTACCTCATCATTTTTTTATTTCCAAAAAAGTTTAAATTTTTTTGAACATTTTTTCCCAAGTATAGGGAGGTGTGGCACTCGAGAGCCAATCTGTATTTCCCCCTATATTATTCCGAGTATGAGTAGTCTTAGTTTACCTCTGACGGACAACGGGGTGTGCTTTTGCTTTACCTCGGATGGGTTTACCTCTGACGGACAACGGGGTGTGCTTTTGCTTTACCTCGGATGGTTATTACATCCATACTTACCCGCGTCCGCCTGCCATCAACCTCCACTGATAGTATGTGTGCTTCAGTTAGCCGTGACTTCTCCAGCAACGCCTGTCAAGGCCAATTAGTGGGTGCTCTTCAGATTCTCAAGCGATCAAATAATCCACCCACGGCAGTACGGCACGCTGATAAGAGAGAAAATGCCTCTCAAAAACATTAGTAAACACTCTCCCAAATCAGAGAGTCGACCATCCCGGTCTGTCTATCTATCGCGACAATACTGAACCAACTACCTACGTAGTTCAGATTGCCACCACCTATATACACATACCCTGAAGCTAAGAGAGCTTCGGAACAGAAAGGCTGAGAGGATAAGGACGAGAACTGGTAGGCTCTGTTCAGAATACCAGCCGGCATATGTACTGCTACTGCTTCTGAGCTGGCTCCGCGGTCCAGTAAGTCTTGACAGCCACAAGGATCTTCTCAGGGTTAAATGGCCCAGATTCATGATCCATGATCTGGCTCTTCCACCGCATGCCTTCCGTGATTGCCTGTACCTTGACCAGCATCTCCACCGTGTCCCGGAAGATCACCGTTCCTTCAGGCCTCAGAATCCGGTCCATCTCCAGGAGAATGTATATCATGTCACACCTGCAAGCATTGCGCAAAATTACAATTGGTCCATTGGCTTAGATGATAATCATCAGTCTCTCTACTTGCTTAATCCCAACTTTCTTATAATGACCCAATTGCAAAAGGGAAATGCAGCGGGAAAAAAACGAAATAGAGGTGCATTTGAACAGCACAGAAAACCCATCCCAAATCTCCAGTATATTTTCATTACCTGTCCAGATAAAAGCTGAATACTTTATCAGCATGGATGAGGTCATAGGTCCTCGGATACGTCGAGAAAGCCTCGCACCAGTCGTGGTACGTACCAATGAACCCCCGCTCGTAGATAACACCGAGCACATCGCGAGCAGAGCCTGCAGGCACTACGTTCATCACCCAGAGTGGATACTTCATCAGCGCAGCTGCGAAACCACCCATCCCTGCGTCCATGTCCATCACATTCCTGTATCGCCCCTTGGCCAGTGGTGGAATAAGTTTCTTGTAGTATTCCACTCTCTCTGCCCACAACTTGTTGTCCTCCTGGAACTTCTCAAGGGTAAGGCCTGATAACGAACCTTGGGTTATTCTTGGAGGAACTGCAAATGCTCTTTCTGGCCATTTCTCGAGAGCTCCACCAGCAACTTCTTCTTCACTTTTCACATCCGGGAGAGGGGATATGCATGTCTCCATCTTCTTGTACCTATGTAGTTGCACAGTCAGTTTGTGTTGTGATGAAGGAAATAACAAAAGAAGGTACTGTGGTGAACGTGGAGATATTAAGGTATCTATCTATGACTATACTAGCGTGCTGCGGTTTCTAAAACTGCGACTTACTGAATTAATAGAAAATTTTAATGAACCATAAGCTATAGAAAGGATTGTATAATGTTTCCTAAACCAGCAGTAAATACAAACTGATAGTTTAGTTCACTTAAGAACACACCATTCAGAACAGTTTTAGGTAAACCTGCTCAATTACTTCCTTTTTTTGAAGGATAGGAAATTCAAGAAATTATTCAAATGATCAGGTTGGTGAAAACATAATCTTGCTAGGGCCAGCCAGGTTCTCTATTTCAGAACAGTCAGACATAAAAAAAAAAAATCACTACTTGAACGGGAAAAAGGAACTTCTGAAAGTACAGATAATGAGGTACTGCAAGAGTGCAGGCAATATAGTTCTGAGAGAGTAGTATAGCAGTACTCTTACCAAGCAGAGTCCACATCACTGCTATTGCAAATCTGTGGAGTTTCTTCGATCTTCCGACTGTTAGCACATTCCATGTGGTTGATAGGTTTCTGCCATATAGCAAGATCATCTTTCTCCACTACCTTCTTCCAGCAGAGGCGCTTTGCCAAGTCCTCAATTTCATCTTGCTCTTGCTTCAAGTCTTCTTCTGTCCTTTGCCACCCTTTGGAGTGCCTCTTCCAGTGGACTGGAGGCCCAGAAAGGATCCAGTAGCCTCCTGGTCTAAGAACTCTGTCTACTTCAACCAGATACATACCATCTGTCAAGAACAACCATAAGAGATGAGCTCTATTATACATTCATTGAACTGTGTTAAACGTACATGTAACTAGAAATCTGTAACAAGGACATGTAAACCCTACCAAGCTTGTTCCATGGGATCAAACATCTAGAGCAGTGAGCCATGTCAAATGCTCTAGCAGGGTATGGGATTCTATAAGTTGCCATCACTCCAATCATGGCGGGCACTCCACGCTCTAACGCGAACTGTACCTGTGCCTCATGAGAGTCCCTTGGTGCAAATGACATGGTAATGATATCCCTCTTAAGAAGAAAAGCACCCCAACTCGCAACCTGGATAATAGCCAGAACACTTTCATCCTTAAACCCCACAAAATTAAGACACAAGACAAAATATAACTGAAGTTGGTCAAGCAAACTCACCCCACATCCAGTATCAAGTGCAGTCCTGATGTTGCCGTCAGTTAATGGTATGAGGGCACTGATATCATCAATATAAGCATCAGCACCATGCGGGAACATCGTGCCACCGCCAGGGAATCTAAACCTGTCCCCTTCAACCTGAATCCAGTTCTGGACAGCCTTTTCGATACTCAGCTCCCGGTGAGGAATGTTATCGTACCACGCGAAGTCCCGGCTCTGTGGCCACTTGAAGGGGTTCTTGTAGTTTGGAGGCGCAGGGATAAGGCAACGGAATAGGTCCTCCTTCTTGGGGCAGTGCCTCTCCCTGTACTGCATCATCGCCTTCGGAAACTTCCTCGCCCTCCTCGGGTCATGGCAAGGGGTGTACTCGCTGTACTTGAGCCGGCACGCCGAGATCTTCTCCGGCGCTAGCGACGACTCGTTGAAGCCGACCACCTGGTGGTGGGCTTGGAAATCAAGAGGGGCGCCTGAAGGCCGAGCTGAGGCGGCGCTCGAGGCGCGCGGAGCGGCATCGCTATCATCGTCACACTGGGTTCTGGTGTATACAGCGGGGGAGAGATTTATATTTGATGAGGAAGTGCCCTGCCAGGCACCGAGAATATACGCCGTGGCGCACAGGCCGATCACGCCAATGGTCAGCGTTACGCGCATCCTCTGGAGCTCCGGATGGCGGATCCCGCCCTGTTCTTTCCCCATCAGACCTGCAAAAAGCTGCGGCTCAGCACCATATGGAGAAGGAGCAGCAGTAACGTATGGCAAGGAATTCAACTGATGAGCAAGTGCTTGCAGAAGAGAACAAAACCAAGCAATCAAGAACTCTGAAATATTAGCAGAATGGAATTCTGGATACAAAATTTGGTTGTGGAGAAGTGAATGCAAAGTGGAATGCAATGGCACGAGGCTATGAAAGGATGGTGATACCCTCTCTGCTCCTAAACAACAATGGCACTAGCATAAAGCAGTGAGAGCACTTTTGCAGTGTACTGTCAGTATCATCAAATTCCTATCTATAACTCGTTGTTGGAAGAAGGAAAATACTCCAGAATCGATCAAGCCTGCATAAACTAAGATTCCTCTCCTGATTTTCTCTACTGAATTAATCGTCTCGCTGCCTGCCCGCATGAACTAGCTTGGGAGGAAGAAAAAATCCACCCTTTTTCAGTGAGGAGAGGTAGGGGATTGGCCTGCGGTTACCTCTTCTCCAGCGGCGACCTCTGGGGCGGCGGCGGCGGCGGCGGCGCACTCTCCCCTGGGCCGATGGATGGGGTAAAATGGATGGATGGAGGGGAATCAATCGGGTGGCGACCACCGGACCCAGAGCGGCGGCGATGAACACAACAGCAGTTGGATTCCGTTCGAGTGTGAAGGGTCAAATCTACTAGTCGATAACCCTTGCGTTTAGTTTAGTTAGTTATAATACTGTAGTACATGATAATCTCCTGGGCCACTTTCTTTATGTGGTCGTGCTCGAGGCCGGCCCAAACCCCTATCCGTGGCATGGCTACGAATATTAATTTGGTTCAATTTCATTGTTTATTCATGTTGAGCGTGTTTTATTTGCAAGAACAATCCAAATGTGGCACAAATGTTTTGTTCCAGTTTTCATGTTTGTCATTACTATTTGTTTATAATAATCTAGTTACAAAACAGTGTGACAGTGATATCCGCACACGCACGGCGCGCCTACCACACAGCCATATGAACCAGAAGTACACTAATAAAACTAAATAAAGACAAATAACATCCAGAAATTTCCACATAGAGAAAAACATGCCATTCCAATTTTCGCATTTATTATGTAAAATAAAATAATCTCACTGCAAACCACAAGGTCAACATTACAACATAGAGCATCCCATTTCTCTCAACGTCGGCTCCATATGAAGTGATTGAGCAAGGATCCGAGAATCACATGTACTCCCTCCAGTATTTGCTCCATATGAAGTGATTGAGCAAGGATCCGAGAATCACATGTACTCCCTCCAGTATTTGCTCCATATGAAGTGATTGAGCAAGGATCCGAGAATCACATGTACTCCCTCCAGTATATTTTAATTAACCCGAATTTAGTATAAAGTTGTACTAAATCCTAGTCAATTAAAAGAGACCCAAGGGAGTACTAGTTTGATAGCTAAAGGCATCCCGGGCCAGATCCTACTCCCAGCACCAAACGGAATGAGCTCAAAGTCCCCTCCTCTAAAATCCACGCTTCTTCCCAGAATTTTTTTTTTGTATAAACCAAAAATTTACATTGCTTCTTATTTTCTATAAAATACTGAAAAAAAATCGTCATACATATGAGCGCAGAGAGACTAAGTTTTCGATTTACAAGATCATGACAATATGACAGAAACGCAAGACCTTATTTAGGCTCCAGATTACAGACCTCCACAATACAAAAGCCTGATAATGCCCTGATGCCATTGTTGTAAGCTGTTAGACAATGGTCCACACAATAATATAAAGGCTGATGGGAACACAAGACAAGAACGAGCGTCATCACTGTATACTTAACTAATGAATTGTTCTAATTCTCCTATGCTTTGCAACCCTTGGTTGCTGGCAATCGTCATGTGCAGCACCTTATTGCAATGATAAGGCTTAAACTTACGAAAAGAATGTACTCCGTAACATATATATATACATATATATGATCCTAAAGCTTCCAGTGATAAATCTTAGATATTTTCTTAAGAAGAACTGTAGCATACTACTATATATGTAGCTTAGAAACTACGGTTTATTTTAGAAAAAACTGTCATTCCGGCTTCCAACTGTAGGAATGAAGCCCGATCTGTGGCGAGGTTTCATCGCCCTGCAAAATGTTGAAATATTGGGCCCACTTTTAGTGGCCCAAATTAGATTTCAGTTTTTCCTATAAATCTCAAAGCCCACATAGTGGCAGCCATGTGAGTTTGAGCCCAAGTTGGTGGCAGCTCACTAGGGAGTGGCAAGAGGTGGGAAGTTTAGTCCCACATGGAAAGTTGGGAGGAAGTTAGACCACCTTATAAGGTGGGTTGTTCCACCACTAGTAAGTGAGTGAGAATAGGAGTGCTACACGCGCGCTCCTCCTCCTCCTCGCTCGTCTCGACACGACACGACACGTCACGTCACGACGCGACGCGCGCCGCGCTCGTGGTGAGTGGATTGAGCCTCGAGCCGAGACCTTTCCTTACTTTTTGCAGCTCAGGAAAACGAACAGAGTCCTAGACGGACGCGTCGCAGTTAGTCGGTTCGGGTCGCTCCCGGATCGTGGGCTATCGAAACGTTCGTGCGACGTGGGCGTGGCCCACGTTGCCTAGGGTTTCCCGAGCCTATATAATCTCCTGCCCGGCTACCGCAGAAACACATCTAATACACGAGTTAGGGTTTCCACCTCTCTCTGCTTGCGCCGCCATCGTAGCCTACTCCATCCGCGCGCCGACGTGCAATTTCCTGAGTTAACAATGGCTGGTTTTTCCGATGCACTGAGGCCGGATAAGTTTACCGGTGTGCACTTTAAGAGGTGGCAGTATAAGGCCATGCTCTGGCTTACTCATACGAAAGTGTTCGAAGTTGCGATGGTTTACACTGAAGGAACTATATCCGACCAAGATCAGAACAAGTTCAAGGAAAACAATACTCTCTTCGTCGGATGCGTTCTAAGTATCCTTGCTGATCGTACGTGTGATGTGTACATGCACTTAACGGATGGTAAAGAGCTACGGGATGCAGCTGAATGCTAAGTTCGGTGCAACCGATGCGAGCGATGAACTGTACATCATGGAGAGCTTCCATGACATCGGGATGGTTAACAACCGTTACGTAGTCGAACAAGCTCATGAGATACGAGTGCATTGCGAAAGAGCTTGAACTCCTTAAGTGTGCCTTACACGACAAGTTTGTGGCTGGATGCATCATCGCTAAGTTGCCCCCTTCATGGAGGAACTTTGCCACAACTCTCAAACACAAGAGACGAGGAGATATCGGTTGAAAACCCGATAGCATCTCTTGATGTTGAGGAGAAAGCTCGGGCTAAGGATAATGCGAGAAAGGAGAGGGTCGAGTCTAGCGCCAACATGGTGCAGAAGAAACCCTACGGCAAGAACAAAGGGAATAACAAGCCCTCCTTCAATAAGCCTATGAAGACTACAACCTTCAAGAAGAAGAAGATGATAAACAAAGCGGATCCGAGCTGCTTTACGTGTGGAGAGGCTGGCCACTTTTCTAAGGACTGTCCCGGAGAGGGCGGACCGCAAGAAAAAGGGGAGGCAAGTCAACACGGTGACCGCTAGCAATGCTTGATGGGTACGGTAATCTCTTTCTTGTTCTTTCGGTATTTCAATCTCCATGTTGGTGGATTGATACGGGTGCTAATGTTCATGTGTGTGCTTGACATATCCATGTTCACTTCTTACCAGGTCGCTCGGGATTCTTCAGTCTTGATGGGGAATGGGTCACATGCTTCGTTCGTGGTGTTGGCACGGTAGATCCGAAGTTCACTTCGGGAAGATCGTGCGGTGAGGAACGTGCGGCATGTCCCTACTATGAACAAGAATCTCGTTAGCGGCTCCCTTCTATGCGGAGATGGGTTTAAGGTTGTTTTAGAGTCGAATAAAGTAGTTGTTTCCAAGTTTGGACAATTTATTGGTAAAGGCTATGAGTGCGGAGGCTTGTTCCGCTTTTCGCTCTCGATTTCAGTAATAAGTCCGTGAACCATATTTGTGGCAATGTTAGTGATGATACCGAGTGTTTGGCATTCTCGTTTATGTCACATTAATTTTGGTTTAATGTCTCGGCTATCCAGTTTAAGTTTAATTCCGAATTTCACCATTGCCAAAGGTTCTAAGTGCCATAGTTGTGTGCAATCAAAGCAACCTCGGAAGCCTCACAAGGCGGCCGAGGAGAGAAACTCTGGCACCTCTAGAACTCATACATTCCGATCTATGCGAGATGAATGGTGTGTTGACAAAAGGTGGAAAGAGATATTTCATGACATTGATTGATGATGCGACTAGATTTTGCTATGTTTATTTGTTGCGAACTAAAGATGAAGCTTTAGACTACTTTAAAATTTATAAGGCCGAAGTTGAAAATCAACTAGAGAGAAAGATCAAGCGTCTTAGGTCGGATCGTGGTGGCGAATATTTTCCTAAAATCTTTGATGAATTCCGTGAGGAACATGGCATTATTCATGAGAGGACGCCTCCCTATTCGCCCCAATCAAACGGGGTTGCCGAGAGAAAAACCGCACTGCTGACCGACTTGGTGAATTCCATGTTAGCCACTGCTGGTTTATCAAAGGCATGGTGGGGGAGGCTTTGTTGACTTCATGTCATGTCTCGAATAGAGTTCCTAACAAGAATAAAGATAAAACCCCTTACGAGGAGTGGTCGGGAGAAAACCATCACTTTCGTATTTGCGCACATGGGGATGTTTGGCGAAAGTCAATATTCCAATTACTAAGAAGCGCAAACTCGGACCAAAGACGAGTGGATTGTATCTTTCTAGGTTATGCTCCGTGGAGTGTAGGCTATAGATTTTTAGTAGTTCAATCTGAAGTACACGATATGCATGTTGATACTATTATGGAATCTCGTGATGCAACATTCTTTGAGAATATGTTTCCTATGAAAGATATGCATAGCATTGCTAGAATTTCTACTGAGATAGTTCCTGAATCTAGTACATCTAATGAGTATTTTGAACAATCACATGAGATTGTTATTGAGAAGGATGACAATGAAGCTCCTAAACGGAGCAAGAGACGGAGGATTGAAAAATCCTTTGGTGATGATTTCATTGTGTACCTTGTGGATGATACTCCCACGTCCATTGCAGAGGCATATGCATCTCCGGATGCGAGATGGCTGGAAAGAAAGCTGTCCATAATGAGATGGACTCGATTCTTTCTAATGGAACTTGGGAGCTATCGGAACGACCCCATGGATGCAAACTGTGGGCTGCAAATGGGTGTTCAAGAAGAAGCTAAGACCTGATGGTACTATTGAGAAGTACAAGGCGCGGCTTGTAGCTAAAGGCTACACACGAGAGAGAAGGCGAAGATTACTTCGACACCTATTCACACTGTCGCTAGACTTACCACCATTCGAGTACTACTGTCCATGGCTGCCTCCTATGGTCTTATCGTTCATCAAATGGACGTAAAGACAGCTTTTCTTAATGGAGAGTTGGAAGAGGAAATCTATATGGATCAGCCTGATGGGTTCGTAGTAAAAGGTGAAGAAAGAAAGGTGTGCAAGTTGCTGAAATCTTTATATGGCCTAAAACAAGCACCTAAGCAATGGCATGAGAAGTTTGATAGAACTTTAACTTCACGTAGGCTTTGTTGTCAATGAGGCTGACAAGTGCGTTTACTATCGCCATGGTGGGGGCGAAGGTGTTATACTATGTTTGTATGTGGATGATATTCTGATCTTTGGTACAAACATGAAAGTAATACACGAGGTCAAGTCTTTCTTGTCAAAGAGCTTTGATATGAAAGATGCGGGAGAAGGCTGATGTGATTCGAACATCAAGGCGATTAAGAACGAGAGTGGGATTACTCTAACGCAATCCCATTATGTTGAGAAGATCTTGAGCCGGTTCGGCTATATTGATAGCAAGCCTTCTTCAACACCTTATGATCCCGGTGTGACACTACGCAAGAACCGGAGGATTGCCATAGATCAATTGAGATATTCTCGGATCGTTGGCTCACTCATGTACTTAGCGAGCGCGACTAGACCCGACATCTCTTTTCTTTGTTAGCAAGTTGAGTAGGTTCATGTCAAACCCGAGTGCCGATCATTGGCATGCACTTGATAGGGTCATGCGCTACCTATGTGGTACAATGAGTTATGGGATTCACTATTCGGGGCACCCAGCTGTGCTTGAAGGATATAGTGATTCGAATTGGATCTCGGATGTAGCTGATCCGTACGCCACAAGTGGGTATGTATTTACCTTTGGAGGTGGCGCAGTGTCATGGAGATCTTGTAAGCAAACCATATTGACGAGGTCAACTATGGAAGCAGAACTTCTTGCTTTAGACACAACCATCTGTTGAATCGGAATGGTTGCGTGAGCTCTTGATGGACTTGCACTGTGGTTGAAAAACCTGTTCCGGCAATCCTTTTGAATTGTGACAATCAAGCTGTAATTGTCAAAGTGAACAATTCTAAGGATAACGCGAAGTCATCAAGACACGTCAAGAGACGTTTGAAGTACTGTCGGGAAATTGCGAAACTCCGGAGTAATAAGCTGTTACATATATTCAAACGAGACAAAAACCTGCGAGATCCCTTTACAAAGGGACTATCACGTAATGTGATAGAAAGTGCATCGAGGAGATGGGTTTGAGACCCGTTGATGTTACGCCATAGTGGTAACCCAACCTTTGTGATCGGAGATCCCGTGAATTAGGACACGGGAAGAACAAACTAGTGGTTTAATTGAGGAGAGTATTATGTAACCCTCTCTATGCGAAGATGCACAACTCTCGATTCTTGTAAGGCGGAGTTGGCAACAAGCCTTAATGTGTTTATGTTGGCTATTTTAGCAAAGATGCTTTGTCCTACGAGCATTCTTGAAATAACACACCTATATGAGTCTGATTGTTAAACGTCGCAATCTATGAGATTTGGGTGATCTCTAGTAAACTCATGAAGAGACCATGAAGTATGACGCATATGCTTCACCCGCGGGGTAGGCTACTAGCAGCCATGTACTGGTCATGACTTTGAGTGAAACCCTGTTCATGCAAAACTTGCAATTCAAGGCTTAGTCCATTGTTCAAGTGTGAGTGGATGTAGCTTAAGGTTCTAGGCGGAAGTTCAACTTAACGATCTCCGCTGAAACACTCGGTATATAAACAAGCGGCGAGTATTGGTAAATCTCTAAATGGGGATTTGAGATCTGGTGGGGGATTGTTGAAATATTGGGCCCACTTTTAGTGGCCCAAATTAGATTTCAGTTTTTCCTATAAATCTCAAAGCCCACATAGTGGCAGCCATGTGAGTTTGAGCCCAAGTTGGTGGCAGCTCACTAGGGAGTGGCAAGAGGTGGGAAGTTTAGTCCCACATGGAAAGTTGGGAGGAAGTTAGACCACCTTATAAGGTGGGTTGTTCCACCACTAGTAAGTGAGTGAGAATAGGAGTGCTACACGCGCGCTCCTCCTCCTCCTCGCTCGCTCGTCTCGTCTCGACTCGACACGACACGTCACGACGCGCGCCGCGCTCGTGGTGAGTGGATTGAGCCTCGAGCCGAGACTTTCCTTACTTTTTGCGGCTCGGGAAAACGAACGGAGTCCTAGACGGACGCGTCGCAGCTTAGTCGGTTCGGGTCGCTCCCGGATCGTGGGCTATGCGTAACCGACTCGAAACGTTCGTGCGACGTGGGCGTGGCCCACGTTGCCTAGGGTTTCCCGAGCCTATATAATCTCTCGCCCGGCTACCGCAGTAAACACATCTAATACACGAGTTAGGGTTTCCACCTCTCTTCGCTTGCGCCGCCATCGTAGCCTACTCCATCCCGCGCGCAGACGTGCATCGGCGAACGGGAGAGCAGGTCTCCGGAACCGCTCGTCCTTGCGATCCCGTACGGGAGAGGGCGAATTAGGTTTTTGGGAAGCGCTCGCGCGACCGCTCAAGCTCTCCATCACGGGTCGCCTTCCGTCCAAGTCGGGCGGTGCTGCCTACCGTCGTCTACAACGCCGTCTACTTCGACCCGTCGTCCCCGTCATCAACAACGTTACTGCTGCGACATCATCTGCTACACCTCCACCGCCACCTCCACCAGATCGGTACGTGCGACATATCTCGATCTGTTTAGCGATGGATGTTGTACTGTTTGCTATGCTACTGTTCATGTTGATCACTACATCTAGTATGTTCGAGTTTCACATGTTAGTAGTTACTGTCGTCATGCTTAATATTCTGGAATTAATCATGGAAATTGTGCCTAATTATCCAACACAAAACATACAACATATATAATTTTTAGACAAGCCCTTCTACTTCCAAGAGCGTTCGACGCTACCAAAGAGCTATACGTGGAACCATCAACATTTTCTACCTTGGTCTGTCCTATGTTCCAGCAGACTGTCCCAACGACTTCTCAGGATGTCATAGGCATCTGGACATGGAAGAGCTATTACAGAGGAGCTGCCGTTACTTGGCAGCTCGATCACCAGACCCAACCGCAACAGCGTATCCATAGCTTTGTCGATAGGCATTTCAATCTACAAGTAAATTAGAAGCTCACTCTTAATGACAACAAGTACCAGAAAATACACGCAAGATATAGACTCCCACCTTCGCATTAAACTTCTCATACATGAACTGCTCGCATCTATCTCTTATGCTTGTGCGAGATGACACCTGCACGGACAAAAGGAATCAGTGACATGTGACTTAGGTCTGGGGCACTGAAAGCAAACATGGCACACCTGATACTTATTTCTGCAGAGTAACATAGCATACGCCAATAGTGCTTCTTTATACTGTATAAAACGAGTCAGGTAGGGAGTTTTCTTGCTCAAATACCAAGTGAAATGCATATAATGTGTGCTATTGGCTGTCTACTGAATGTTACCTGTTGTTGCTCGGAAGCATCTAGAAGAAAGTAAACTGAACCAAAGCCACTTGCTAATGTCTTCTCATAGAGTGTCTTGTTGACCAGAAGCTGGAGAAGAGACATTCATATCAAATAAACTATCTTCTGTCATACTAAAAAGTACTTGAAAACGTCCTGGTTTTCTTAAACTGTTAACTTAACAAACTTACCAGTGCGTTATTATTTTTATGCATGTACTCACGAGTTAGTACTAACTATATCTGCCACTCTTTGCAAACCGAACCTCTTAATTTATTAACTTATCAACCATCTGTCAATATATTATTAGTTTTATGCATGTTTTAAGGAGTCAGTACAAACTATATTTGCCACGCTTTGCAAATTAAAGTACTCCCTCCGTCCAACAATGGATGTCTCAACTTTGTCTAAATTTGGATGTATCACCTAGAGAGTATAATACAACTGTTTGCAAAGTTGTCTATAGAAATGCAATATACTCCTGGTAAATAAGTAAATGTTTCACCTGGTATCTATCCCTGGTCTGTTTGTAGCCTAGCGTCACACGAAACACAAGTATTGCAAGTGCAGTAAAAGCAGCTACGTCAAGAAGGAAAGCTGACCTGCATTGTGGTGGAAGGAATATAAGCAAAGTTACCTGTTTAGTGGAAATAAGGAATCACCTAACATTACTGACACAAATTACATACTTACGGAGATGAAGCTAAACTCTCAAATTTGTAGTTCACAACATATGCCAACAATCCTACTACGGTAGCTATATCCAGCCTTACCTGTATTAACGAAAAATCTATCAACAACCCTAAGTGCAGGAAAGAAAAATAGTACCATATTATGCTCCTGTAACTAGAACAGTTATTTATTATTTTACAGATATGTGTAACATAAAAGATCCAACAGAGAATTACAGTATCAAGGATGCGGAAGGACAACTTCTTGTGAGGAAAAACCACCTGCAGACAAATTGCCGATGATAGTTAATATGATTGCCAGCAGTAATCTCTGAATGCAAAAAAACATGCAGGCATCCTCTTTGCAAAAAAAAACTAATGCTAATATAATCTGAGCATTTCAGAGGCTTTGCAGGCAATGTCAGTATTTAAACTGCATCGTAGTTAACTCAAATGCGTCCATGCAAGAGACTATAGCGCTTACTGGCAGATCTGGGATGGGTATTTTCTCGTAAATTTTCAACTGTGGTGGCAGCATCTCAGATTTATCCCTCTCAGCATTTTGAGCATCATCATCAGAATAAAGTATGATCAGTTCTTGGAATGCTGGTTCCTGGAAAATAAGAAATGGAACTATGTATCTTCATTGCATAATATTTTCATAAAGTAACATCTCTATAGCTGAGCATCCCATAGTAGTTACGAATTAAGAGAATATCAGATAATCATCTGAATATTGTCAGCTTACTATCAATGAAAATATGTCTTCAGTATTTGGGGCAAAGGATATGTCCATCATATAGTACATTTAGATTGTTTATTATGCTTATGTTTCCTTATTGAAGGTGCTTCATGGCCATATGCAAGGCTGCAGAGTGCACACCAGTTCTATTTGTGCTTGTGCTACCGGATTCAAGAATATTGAATGCTCAAGCATTTAATAAATTAAGCTCAAAGCACTGCACCAAAAACACTTCACAATCGTATATGTACATTTATATTCATCACCTACTGGTAAAAAAGGAGTGTTCACAAACCAAATTCCAGATACCTGCAGAGTAGACTTGGCAAATAGAATAGCAAAAGAAGCTTTCAGTATCTCCCAGAAATTGTTGTCACAAGATTCTCTGCTTGCTGGCTCCCATATATTTGCAAGCGTAATTCTAGGCAGAAAATTTGGCCTGAAGAGAAAGCAAGGATGTAAGAAAGAAAAGAAAAAGAATGCGGAGTAGAATTACGCTTGCAAAAAGAATCTTCGGAGAATGTTGAAATTCATGATAAGCGCATGGTTATGAGGTTCTTTGTAAAACCATGGGATCCGATAGTACTAAGCAGAAGCGAAAGAAGTGCTCCTAAAACAGCAGGAATAAAACCAGCATCTATGTGGAATCTAACCTCACATAGCCTTCAAGTTGTTCTGTATCAACATCAGATTTTGCTGTTGCTTCTGGAAGGGATGGGATTAGTCCTGTCCACGTAAGCAGCCTCCTTAAAAGTCTGCCACGAGGACCTACAGGTGACAGAAATCCTTCATAACGAGAGACTGCCCTTTGTGCAGCAATCCAAATAGGAAGATCTGCATCTGGTAATTGATCTGATACAAGATTGTCCTGAGAATAGTTTTCTATCAGCATATGTGAATTCTCTGCATAAGTTTGCTGTTTCAGCCATAGCTTCAATTTGTCAATCCAGATCTGAAATCCCTGGCTCCCTGTTGATCTCTTCAATGCCTGGCGTGAACTAAAATCATCACAAACAATTAGCTAAAAGATGGTAACGGACCTAGCAGTCTACCAGGATTGTGTGTTGAGAGTTGAGACAAGAGAATATAACATGAATATCTAGGAGATGGTGAGAGAAACTGTGGTACATGAATGATCACAGTTTGTTCATGCTATCCTAACTTCAATATTCTGGACAGTTCAGCTCACTAATGAGACAGTTAAGTTGGAATGTGACTAAACGTGATATGACAAGATATAATGAATGCGATTAAGTGAAGTATCGGGACGGGAAGATTGGCTGACCTCATTGATCCATTTCCCCAGTTTCCCCAAGGGTTTGGAAAGGCTGAAGAAAATATTCTGCAACAGCTTTGACTGCAGGTAATCAAGCTTCTCTACCAAGAGCAGGCCTCTCTGGCTCTCGGTCGCATACCCACGCCTGCGAAGAGCAAACAAAGAGTTAGCCATGCCAACGGACAGACCTAAACACGTTTTGTGCACGCACGCACAAAGACGCCATGCCCGAACCAAACTCACCGGAATATGATGGCATTCGATTCGGCTGCCTTCTTCCAGTCGACGTAGACCGGCAGCGTGAGGAGGTAATCGCTGTTGAGGGAGTAGGTGAGGAGCAGATCCTGCGCGGAGAGCTCCTCGAACTGCGCGTTGCGCAGCAGGTTCATGAAGGCGCGCTGGAAATGAGTCGCGAAAGCAACCCTGCTTGATTTTGTTTCCATGACAACACAGGCGCGCAGTGGACCCTGTTAGATGGTAGAATTGATGATAGGTGAGTATGACGAACGAACAAGTACCTGGTGGGAGCAACAGGATCCGGGGATAAGCCGAGCAGAGTCCTCCAGTCCAGGCTTCTCAACAGAAACGACGACGCTCCATTTTCGTCGTCCGCCGACTTGCCGAAGAGTCCGTTCACCGCTGCCTGATCACGGATGGGGCCGGTGGAGGTCGGGCCGTTCTCATCTTCCTCCTGGCTCCGGAGCATGTAGTATGCGCGCATCTCCTCGAGCGTCTCCTTGTGCTCGGCGTGTAGTACCGCGTCCAAACACCTGCGTCATCGCACAGGAAAAGTTTGCTCATTCTAGAGTAAGTATTTCTGATAGCTGGTCCTATGATTTCATTGTCGAGGGGGTTACTAGGTACCTTGCGAAGCGCGTGAAATCGTCGGCGGCGGCGGGTGATTGGGCGGGGAAGAGCGGGAGGAGGGCGTCGAGGAGCGCGGCCTTGGGGACGGCGATGTAGCGCTGGCGCGGCACGCTGATGCCGGAGACGCCCTCCTGCTTGCTCCCCTTGCCCTTTCCCTCATCCTCACCCCCCTCGTCTTCGTTCTTCTGCTGGTCTTGGTCATCGCCGTCGGCGGTGGCCGCGCCAGCGCGGACATCAACGCCGTTTTGGGAGAGGGGGTCGGGGTCGGCGCGAAGTGGCTCGAAACGTACGGGAGAGAGGTTTCCCACGGAGCAGCGAGCCGCGGGGAAGGACCTGGTGGCGCGGGCGGCCGCCGGCGAGGTGGGGAAGGAGGGGATCGGGATCGCCGCCGGGTTGGCGCGCAGGAGCATGGCTGGTGGCGCGCGAACCAACGGGTGGCCCGCAGCCGGATAACGCCCGCGCGGAGGCGCGGCCTGCCACGTGGGCTCATTGAGCGGTATGGGCCGTAGTGGGCTCGGCCCAGAGAACCAGGTGGAAATGGGCAGTGAGGCATCCAGCAGGGCACCACCCGCCGTCTCCTCCTCCCTCCCCGTCTCCGGCGACGCCGCACCGTGATCTCGCGCGTCTCACCTCCGTCGCCACGCCGCCAAGGTATGCTCCTCGTCCTCCTCGTCATATGCCCTACTCCGCCGCGACAGCTGCCCCCTGCCGCGCCCGCTCCACCCTGGCATCTCACGCGCGCGGCTCCCCGCTCCTGCCGCCCGCAGCTGACCGGCGCCGACGGGTCTGTCCTGCTCGTCTGAGGGGTTCGCCTGGCCTTCGTCTTCACCTAGCCCACCACCAACGCCTAGGCAGTAGGTCACAGCCTCCGCAGTCCACTCAAGGCCTGGATCTACAGTTCGCTTGTTTCTCTGCTACTCGCGCTATGCTCTCTGTTCGCTGCTAATAGTACTTCCTAGCAAAATCGAATTGGTGCCGGTTTCGGAAAATGTGCTCTGTTTATTCTGCTGCAGTCTAATCATGGATATAGTGATACCAAGTTCCATTTCAACTGCAAGTTCCTCATGGTTTATTCGGGAGTATATCCGAAAACCAGTTTCACTGCCTCAAATGTCAGCCCTCATCTGCACTAGTTTAACCTAGAATAGCTACATCAATATACATAGGTTTCAGTTTGGTTTTCCAAGGCAGGGAAGCACATTTTTGTTTTGTGTTTGTTAGACTGTTCGGTGAAAGACAATCGGGTTATAACATACTTGCTAATTTCGTTTGGAATTAATTGTTCCTTCTACCAATGTTGGCATCATATATATGGCTAAACAAGTGTTTGCAACATCTCCTCTTCACTGCAGGATCTCATACACATCGGAGACATAACTCATGAGCGGCGCCCCTGCAGCAAGCGGCAGCCTACGGACGGCCCTCTCGTACTGCGTCCAGCAAGTCCGCAGCTATGACTACCACAACTACCTCTGCATGCTCCACCTGCCTCCCTCCATGCGCAGGGCTGCCTTCACCTTCCGGGCGTTCAACGTCGAGACGGCCAAGGCCATGGACGTCGTGTCCGACCCCAGGAAGGGCCTCATGCGCCTCCTCTGGTGGAAGGACGTGATTGACAAGATCTACGCCGGCAAGACTGTCGAGCACCCCGTCGCCCTGGCGCTCTCCTCGGTCCTCTCTCAGCAGAAGATCAGCAAGCACTGGCTCAAGAGGTCGCTGGAGGCGAGGATAAACGATGGGAACAGGGACGAGTACGCCATTCCGGAGACGGTTCCAGAGCTGGAGAGGTACGCGGAGGACACCCAGTCGACCATCCTTTACATGACCTTGCAAGCCGGCGGGATACAGTCGACGGTCGCTGATCATGCCGCCTCGCACATCGGCAAGGCTAGCGGGCTGCTGCTGCTGCTCAAGGCGCTGCCGCACCATGTGAGCAAGCAAGGGACGATACCGTACATCCCGGCGAGTGTGGCTGAGGAGTGTGGTTTGCTTACACAGGAGGGCGGCAGGTCAGAGGTCAGGATGGGTGATACGCTACCAGATGCAGTTTTCAAGGTTGCATCTGTTGCCGAAGCTCACCTGCAGAAGGCGCGGGAGCTCACCGCGTCCGTGCCAGCAGAGGCGATCCCCGTGCTCCTCCCAGCGGTGCCAGCACAGGTCCTCCTGGACTCCATGCGACGCCGTGAATTCAACGTCTTCGACTCACGCTTGTCCAGTGGAGTCCATGGCATATCCCCTCTGTGGTACCAGCTCAAGCTCAACTGGCACGCATGGCGAAACAAGTACTGAAATCATCCATACAGTGCGAAGCCTGTTTGTCGAAAGCATGGGTCAGTGTTGAGTTTTAGCTCAGACTAAACGTGGGGTATGTGTTTACCGAAATGTAATAAGCTTGATGATGAAGAAAAGCTCTGTCTTGCTACTTGCCAACTGACTGCCTCTGAGCATTTTTGTTGTAGCTTCTTTTTTCTCGGATACATGGGGTTGTTTGCTTTGTTTGTAGTCCAATTTTGATATGATGTGGATGAATGTTTTCTGTTGTGTCTGTTCTTCAGTTGCTTGCCCAGATCGTTCCAACACAAGGCGGGTTGATGGACTCCGTAGGATATGGGGCTTGATTTGTTGCAACTCCATTTCAATCTTCAGTACCCTATATTACAGGAAGGGTTAAGTGGCTACTCTGAGATGAGTTGACAAGGATATGAACCTCAATACTTCTACTTCATGTTGCTAGCTTCAGAAGTGCGTGCACCATGAAGGCATAAGCAAAAGCTCATGATCATCTTTCGATCTCGGTTCTTCAGGTAATGCTGATATGGGTAGTTGTCTTTTGTGAACTTGCAATCAAGTAAATTTTGCTCTTGTTGCAAAAGCCCTGTGACTGGTGTTTCAGTACCTGTTTAGCCCGCTGTTTACTTCTGAAGTAACCTTTGTTCTCAAGAAAAAAGATCCCACTATTATTTGCATTTCAGCCTTTCGCTTCTTTCATTGACGGGCAGTTTACCACTAAAAAGTTCAAGAGTTATATTACCAGTTACCAGGGTATGTCTAAGAAACTTTGGCAGATCAGTGAATATGTTCCAAGAAGTCACTCAACTACAGAAGTGCTTGACTTTCTGAGATGCATTTTTCTGTGAACCTTTCAAGATTTGAACCGGTTTCAAGAACAAAGAAGATATGTTTTGCTGAGATTTGTTTAGGTTTTTTGGAATGCTGTTGGACCGAATTGTGGCTGAATTCTGGCCGTCCCCTATTGTCAAGTGACATGTCTTCCTAGTTCACAGAAAAATGCATCATAATGCTGTGAGTTCCTTCATCTTGTCTTTTACTATATGACCTTAGCAAATTCTTGCACTTAATGAATATGGCTGCAATAAAGCTCTATTGTGCCGTGCTGAAGGAATTCTATATGAAAAAAATGGGAAAAGTATAGTTTTACTGCATCTAGTTCTGAAGATGCTTCTTATTTATTTCTTCTACTGGCTACTTATATCTTCCGAAATTGAAAAGGCTACTATGCATGTAAGCTTTGGGCAAGACACCTTAAATATGGACATAAACAACTAGGTAAGCACAACTCTGAAGTTTGGATAAGTTCAGCACTATGCACGGGAAGTCAATAAAGTAGCAAACCACTGGGAGGATACACTTGGGGTTTAGAGACAAACACCTGTGCTCACACGCTTAAAAGCAACTCAACATAGCCTTTTTCCATTGGGACCTTCACCCTTGCCTTTTTTTTCTGAATGAAGGTTTGGTCCCTGGTGGAGTAAACAGCAATCACTGGGGGAAGAAGCATTGTCCCCCTTGCTGGATGGCTGGCCCCAACGTGAGCTCCACACCACATGCCTGCGTTGCCCCTGCCTTCGTAGCTACTCCCACATATATTAATTATTGCTTGCTTCTGGCTGGGCGATGGTCTTCATGTGTGGTTGGGTCTATGGCCAGCTCAACTCATGAGTATACTGCATTGCTGCTGGGTCTTGGGTGCTGTATGTAGGCATGCCAGAGTAATTCCTGACAAGGAAAAAGACCATTATTGTTGCATTTTCTGCCACTATAGATGGTAGCATTGGTGTTCCCGATCCCAGCAGCCAAGTTAGGACTTGTTTCTGGCCGAATGACTACGAAACTTATGTTGCCATGGTATTTTCAGCTTGCACTGTTGTAAGTAACCATCCAAGAACCTGATCCTCTGCCAAATCATATTCAGTTTAACCGAAGCTTCCAGAAACCATGATAAGATATAGTACATAATTGCAACACGTATCGTTAATATGCATCCATATTGTCTTGTTAGGATGAACTGTAAACAATGATAATAGCCTGTAGTTGATACCCTCTATAGTGTGTCACAACTCACATCAGGCAACACATCCAGTTTTTTTGGCAGATAATTGAAAAAATGCTCTTCCAGCCCATGCATCAAAGATGCAAACAACCAAAAAACATGTATAGTTTGTCTTGTTGAAAGTGAGATGTGTATGTTGGCATGTAATGCCTACGCATGTAGGGCTTGACATCACCCAAACAAATATAAATGGAGATTGCTTGCATTAGGTGGCTTCGTCCTTAAGCTTGGTCACAGGTGGGGGAACATATGCTCATATGCTCAATCATAGCACTAGATTAGGAGTTTAGAGTTAAGACTTAAGACTAACCTAAACCAGTACCATTTGCAAAGGAGATCTCTGGTAGTTCTTCTGGCTCCACGCAGCCCGCATATCCCAGGTAGAGATCAGATTGAGTTGAACTATTTTTTTTAAGTTGTACTCTATCAATGATTCAAATCATATATTTCATTTTTTGTCCTGCAGATGTACTAAAGCTATTTTCGCAAAAAGAAAACACAACATTTTCTTGTGGAGAACCAATAGCATGGACAGGAAGCGGCATCTTGATCTGAATTGAGTGTTCTGCCCTTTGGATCTCAGTGCTTCCACTAATTACTGAAGCAGGATCGGAAGAATAAAACAGGGGCATCTTGTTACATTTGGCCAATGGTGGGTCTGCATTCATAACTCCATGATACACGCATACATCTCCAGCCCCGGGTTGAGCACAATAATGAAGTAAGTACATGGACCATTTTCCCTTCGTTGAATAGTTTCTTAGTTTCCAATGCAGCAGCTGGAGAATTTTTTGTAAGAACATCTATTTAGATGGTAGGATCTTATATTCCTTTTGTATCTAGTTTGCTTCTGAGTAAAAGGACATACATGTGCATCATTGTCCTTATGATGTTATATTTGGCATGCTGGATATGCAGTGTGAAAACAGCATAGTAGAACAGAGGATTAATTAGTGAGATATATAGAAGGGCTGCATGATGGGTTCTCACATGAGAGCTTTCACGCAGGCATCATTTTATCTTCCTCTGCAAACAAACATCACCATCTTCCCTCTGCCCCTCTCCCTTACTTAATTATTCCTGCATGCTGGCCTGGTTCCAAGCACCCCTGCCGCCTTTTCCACACCTTCTTTTCAACCTCATACACGCGCAAATAATTATATCATATTGTGCTCCCCCTTTTTCACCTGAAACCGCAGCCACTGACATGCTGGTCAGTACGCTTCATGCATGTGTTCCATCATGCCATTTTGCTTCACACAAACCGAACAGTATTGAGTGGTGAGAGGTGTGAGCGATGTGTGCATGGCCTGTGGTGAAGTGTTGGGTTCGTTCTTGCATGCACTATATAAGCCAGCCAGCCAGCCAGACGGAAGCTAAGTTGGTGGGAGGCATGCATGTTTGGCATCCCCTTAAAGCAGTGGCTAGGAAGCATGCTTCCTCGGCTGTACCACTCGGGCCATAAGGGGTCGCTATCTCATCTCGAGCTTTCTTGTCTCTAATGCTGTCATCTACTCGCTGCTTCAACATCATCCTTGGGCCATAATCACCAGCCTGTTCTATATGGTAGGTGAGTTTCCATGCATTACTGTTCTTTCCTTCTTGCCACATCATTAATTAGCCTAGTTAATATCTGTGGGATAGTTTCTCTCCTTTTTTCGTTATTCTCCAGAAAGTCATTTCTTTACTTGTAGCTCCTTCCTCAAAAAATACTTTAGCCGGTGGAGCAGTGTACAACCGGCATATACATCTTTCTGCATATCCTTCTGAAGAAAATTACATGAAAGAAGAGTTACTGTTTTTCTGGGACAGTTACCTTGTTCCATCTTCCAGCCTAGCAGGAAGTACTTGATATAACTAGCTAGTCAGGATGAAGGTTGTTTTAAGCATATTGTTATGTTACTTCTCCATGACATGCTTACCGATAATTTTCTGTGTAAGCACGCAGTTCTATATATCAGTGCTGTCAATTTTTGTGAAGCCATTCACACAACATGTATTTTTATATGATGTCAAGTTAGCTAGTTAATTATTATCCTCCCTCTAGCGTACTGAATCCAACATGATGCAATTGGACTGTTCTGTATCAGGATCTAGAGAAGTTCTTCCATGCATTCAAGTCTCTGAGTTGATTGAACAAAATCTGTTTTGAACTAAGTTGTTTCTTTCTAATCAAACTTGTCAATATTGCTATTATGCTCTGAAACTATCTATTCCCTGTGACTATGACGCTATGTTGAGTTCTCTATTACCTACTTGTTTCGTCGTCAGTCATTTGCAACTACCCAGAATCCCTAACAGAGACCTACATTTTCTCGCGCTGTTTTCATGAGTTGTTTTAGGACTTTAACTGTGAGAATGAAGGCTTGGTCTATAAGTGTATTTTCTTATTTATGTAGGTACTATCGTATTAGAGTATACATAGCTTATACTGAACTAAATTAAATAATATGAAGAACATGTTAGACTAAAATTTCTGACCCATTACTAATAATATTAACTGGTGAAGTTTAGACTTGAGATAACATCATAACACATGCATTCTCAGGTACTTTGACAATAATTTTCTAGGTGATCTGCTTGAGCACCACATTGTTCAAGCAAGCTAGCTGGCATGTATACACATTTAATCAAATATAAAGCATGCATATAATCATAAATACTTCATCCCTGTATCACTTTGTTTCTGTAAAAGAAGAATTCACAGATGATGAGCTCAATGCGTATTCACATGCATCCATACAGAGAAGAATGATGGCTCATCCATCGGACTACAGAGGGAGAATGATTAATCATCCTTATTAAGATTAAGTAAGTGTTACATTATTTACATATTTGCCTCAGTTATTTCGATGTATTTTTAGGTATTCTTACATGGATTAATGATTCTAGATAATCACTTCTGAATTTAATGAAAGATCTTCACACTGTAATTTGTATAACCTCTATTACTTAAAAAAAAAGCTGAAAGTAAAAATATGTAAGATCACAGGTATAGACATCTTCTTAGCATATGTACATGGTGGAATTCTGCTGAAACTGTGTGTGATATATATAGCAACAAAATCATGTAGAATATAAGACAGTTCTTGTGTAAGCCAATTTTTCACTCCTATCTGTTCTATTTATACATAGTCTCTCGTTATGAAATGGACATTTGTTTCTTCAAACCTAGTTGTGAAATGGACATTTCAGTAGTGCAAATGACATGACATTTGATAGTGGTATATATGAGATGATTCAGCATCCTTTTTGGTTCAGTAATTAATATGTATACATATATAGTAGTCCCTTGTTATGTGCAGTAGGAATTTAAGGACTTCAAATTAGCTAACTTGTTGGAACTATTTAACTTAAAAGTGCGATATCGAGAATGCACTTGTTGTTCACAACAGGTTACAAATAAATAAATAAAGGTCATGGTATATAAATGATGACAGTTACATAACCGAACCGTGCTGCCTGTCACGAATCGTAACTCATGAAACTTGTATGTCTTCCATGATATTATTTCTTATATATATAGCAACACGGTGATCAAGCATATTTAGTACAATGTCCCTGAAGCACAGCACTACACACAGCGTAATAGTCATATTTACATGGCATTATGTAACTCAAATTACTCATATGTCCAACAATTGATATGATCATCATCATTATTGTAGCTCCTTGAGATAATAATTATATATAGATGAGATGCTATATATTAATGGCTCTGATCATCACTTCCACGGATCAACTTGACTGCTCGATGTCGATGTTGAAGCGTAATCAGTAGCCACCTCTTGCACCTTCTCATTGAGCCGAAGAATGTCTCCTTCATCCGTATAGGCTACACCCTTGGCTGCATCGTTACTAAGCTGAGATGCAACAAATTTGTCCAGTACTCTCCAGTCAGTGGCTGCTTGGTCGTCGACGGAATGGTCAATAAGTTGAACATGGTGGTGGTGTGCATGGTGCACATTGATTTGGTGATCATTTGGTGATGCCAAGAGAGAATGGAAGCTGGAAGGGCTCTCTAGCTCATGAGGAATGGTGTTGAGAATATGATGATGGTTTGGCATTTGGTACTGTAGCTTGAACTCTCTCTTGTAGGTATTGTTTAGCATGTGGAGGTGTTGTTCTTGCAGTGCCATGCTGTGGTGAGGGGGCATTCCTCTCATCGGAGAGTTGAGATCATGCATGAAGGGCCCATCATCGTCTACGTACCAGCACGGTGCATCATGGTCTAGATCTCTTCTTGTTGTTGGTAATCTCTTCTTGAACACCCTGCACACTACCCATCCTTCTTCCTGAAATATGTGATCAGGTTGGAGGATTAGAAAATCTATCTTTGAACACTGATCAACTGACAATGCAGATATGATCCATGTATGTTGAGTTATTGACAGAATTTGGAGGACTAGCTTGCCTGCGGAGGGCCATTCTCATTGGTCTCAAGGCGGTACTCATGCATGATCCAGTCGGATTTCTGGCCATTGGGAGCTCTGCCCTTGTAATACACCAGGGTCTTCCTCATGCCAACCAAGCAGTGCTTGGCATAGATGGGCTTGTCCCTCCCCGTCGCCTTCCAGAACCCAGCTGCAGTTGCGCGGTTCGTACGAGTCCCTGTCGGATATTTCTTGTCCTTGTGGCTGAAGAAGTACCAGTCGCTCTGCTCCTCCTCAGGCCCTATCCTACATTTCTCTGTATGTATAGAAATGAATGTACAGGATCAGAAAAATATTACATTATATTGAATTCTTGTTGCTAATTCGACGGTGTGTGTAAAGTGTGTATACCTTGGAGATCCCATGGCTCTATCTTGTAGAGATCAACATCTTTTATGACGTTTAGGTCAATCCTTCTTGAGGCCACCTTCTTCCGGAGGTAGTAATCCACCAGTTCCTCATCAGTCGGGTGGAACCGAAAACCTGGAGGAACCTGCGGCTGCATACTGCTACTCATGTTGTTGGGTTGACGATCAATGTAAAATTAAACCTGTAAATCATTTGAAAATAAAATTAAATTATTATTACATGTGTGTTAAAAATGAAGCATAGAATGCTGAAGATATGAATGAAAATATCAGGCAAGTGTGCATATATATATAGACAATCGGAGCCAGGAATGAAGCATAAGGGGGGCAATCTTAGTATGACGGAGGCAGAACTTGATAAAATCATGCAAATAAGGAGCTCTCATAGCTAATGTTCAAAGGAAAATCATGAGCATAAGGGGGGCGTAGCCCCTCTTCGTCCCCCCCTGTCTCCGTCCCTGATCATATATGCCTATATATGTAGCCTGGCCGGTAGTTTAACTGGTGAATTTGATGGAAAGCTGGGCAAGTATATTTGTTTCTTGTGTAGATCTCCGGGTGGAGGCGTGCATGTGATAATGGATGGGTGAAAAGTAGTAGTCATGCTAGAAGCAAGCACGATCATTTTTGGTGACGCATGCATATGCTAAGAAGCACCACTCATTGCACCTTGTGGAATGTTCCCCAGCTTCTACAGAAAGGTTGATCGTCCCATCATGCATTGTATGTCTTGTCCCTGCTCTATAGCTGATCTACTTTTATGTATTTGCATTTTTGCACTTGTATAAATCTGCACTACTCATTTCGATAAATAAATCTGTACTACTATTTGTGTCATCACACTTGTACTAACTAGGTAGTAACTAGCTATATGTTTCAGTCAAGTTGCTCATGCATGCATGTATCTATGTCTATGATCATATGTGCTAGCTGGACTTTAACTTCTAGGCGCCTGGTTTTCTTTTTTGACGGTTTGTTTAATTTTTATGATACATATGTTTAATTAATAGCCATGCATGGTCCATATATGTGTATATACCTGAACAAAATTTTAACTACAAATAAGAATGGTCAAGTGAAGGACCGAATGAAATATACATATGCTAACTTACACATGTCAAGCTTTTCAGCAATATAGTCATTTATCTAAAAAACCATAGACGTGCCAAATCTTAATGTGTACTTAATTAATTATAATCGTGTGTTATATGGGATGAGGATCGCTTTTCGTAAGAATAGTCATAAGTATACATAGTGTTTTCTTCATGTGCTAACCTCTTAAGCGTCGATTATTTTATGGGTACGGTGTGACTAGTTCCCAGAGGACTAACTTCGTTCTTAGTAGAATGACATCACCGAATCGAACTCACCATTAGCATGGATCACGAAGAAAATCTAACGGTTTAAATTCATATTTAGTAGTTGCAACCTTACTTGCAACCGAAAAATCTCGGTTGCAGCCCAACCCGCACTCAAGTGCATGAATCACGATGCAAATCCGACATTGCAGGAGCACTGAGCACGAGCTTTGTTCTCAGACTATTGAGAACCAGTTTCCGTTATTTTAGAAAATATCAAGAAATCTAATACAATCTATAGATACATCCATTGTCTATATTCATTCTCTGCATGAGAAACAAGACGCCCCATCTACTGGTGGAGATGGAAATAAAAGATAATAGAAAGCATGTACACATACCAAATTGATTATGCAAGTATTTGTTTTTCTGTAAAAGGAAATAGGTGTATAAACATCGATTTGCGTTTGGATTTTCTTGATGTGGTGTCAACAAAAGCTTGAAGTTAAAAAAATCATAAACATATACATATATACATCAATCTGGATCAATGTGAAGTCCATACTGAAGACACAATGAGGTCTGTATTGAATATCCAGTTAATTAAACGTATGCAAATCTTGCTTTTATGAAAGAAAAAAAAATGCAGTTTTATCAAACAGAACATCTATCATCATAGATAAGAGTTCTAAATATATAGGGTTGCAGTCAAATACATGTTCATAGGACACTTGTGATATCTAGGGTTTTCTATGTGAACGGAACCGAGTAAGGATGACACACCCACGGTGAGAGAATGATGCATATATACCTTCTCGGCCGTCTGATATCAGAGATGTGATGAAACCTTGTAGAAATCCAGAGATCTGGCTAGGGAGGGAGCAGCTATAGCAGCTAGTAGACAGGGCAGAACCTTTTGTCTCTAGGCTTCTCTCTCTCCCTCTCTCTGATCTGCCTTTCTGATCCCTAACTCATTGTCTGGCTCAGATCCCAAGAAGAATGTCCCAGCAAAGAAGAGCACGTACTACAACAACATCAGTAAAAGCTCAAGGGCCTCAAAGAACAACAATACAAGAACAACAAAAGTTGAAATGAATCTAGCTCCTGATCTCGAAAGTACATGCATGCCTCCATATGTGGGTGCATGAAAAAGCACATAAGGCTCAGCTCATATACCTGCTGACTACAGGAGTTCTTGGCTGATTGTCGATTACTTCTTCTTCCTCTTCCACTTGATCCTGCTCAGAAGCTAGCACATGCAGCAGGGAGCTTGCTAGCTGAGAGGAGAGAGGGAGGTTGCAGGTGAGACTGGGAGAACGGGAACGGGAACGGGGTTGATGAATGAATGGGCAGAACGGGATTGGGTGCTCAAAAAAGAAAAGGAGCGCACGACAATTAATCTATGGCCGCCGCCATGAATGGACAGATCGATTGGCAGGCTGTGGAAGAAGCTATATGTTTCCCAAGGTAAAACCCAAACAATCTAGCTAGGTAGCTCTGCTAGGATTAATATCCACAAGGCAAAGATCGATCAGATGAATTGGATGCGGCGAAGATGAAGCTTTCTGCAGCTATAGCTAGGGTGAAAGACAGAGACGGAGAAAGGTGGTGAAGATGGTGGCGAGTGAGAGAGGGTTGAGGTGGAGAAGAAGAAGACGTAAGAGAACAGCGACCTTTGTCTGGGATGTGGACGTGGGGCCCACACGCAATGCAGGAAAAAAGGGTGGGGGCCCCGACCACCCACCAAACAAATCCTTCCCGTCCACCCTTGTTGCCTCGTGCCATCATTCCCTTCCTTTTCCCAATTTCTTTTTTTAAAGAACTCCTCTAGGGTTTGTGGCTCCATCCATTTTCCAGTGTAACTGTGAAGGGTAGGATTAAGTAAAAATCTACTCCCTCACCCTAGAACGGAAGGTACACACATGCACTTCGAGGTCCGACTTTGATCTGTGGTCATAACTTATAAGCTTATATTGTTAAAACCGGTCATACGTGGTTGGTTATGAGCCACAAAAACTCTCTCATTCAACTCGTATTGGGAAGATATTTCCAAGGGTAGAATTACTACGGACATGATGTTATTGGTATAATTGATGGAACATGATAAACCTTGAATGTGGGGGCACCGATATTTTACGAAGGGGGTAGTATGAAAAGAACTGGAGGAACGCACCTCTATGTAGGATTTAGCTACCTTGACCGATCATATATGTATGCCAGAAATAATAGTCTAGTCGTTCTAAGATAATGACATTTGTACGCCTATGATGAGTACTCGATCCGCGGATCGATCTCATGTCTCAACACCGAAAGTGATGGTCTCTTACACTTTTACCAATATCGAGATCCCTTTGTTTGTTAGCTAAATCTTTTGTTTGAAAATAACGTTTGGAATATCTTCTTTAGCTTGGTTCGAATATCTATATGATTAACCTGCAAAAAAAAGTAGTAGAGTTGTATGCATCAATCGAGGCAAAGGCCGGGGTTGTCCTCATTTAAAAAATGGGAAAAAAATGAATATCTATATGACTATAATCTTGCCAAACGCAACTGGCATGGAAGTAAAAAGTGTGTCTTCTGTCATCAGGATGAGACTATTAAACACTTATTTTTCCAATGTAAGTTTGCTAGGTCTATATGGTCAGCCGTCCAAATTGGGTCTACCTTATACCCACCACGTAGTGTTGTCAATTTATTTGGCAACTGGCTCAATGGTGTGGATGTTAGGTTTAAACGTCTTATTAGGATGGAAGCGGTTGCAATTATTTGATCGTTGTGGCTATGTAGAAATTAGAAGATTTTCAATAATATTTCTTCTTCTTTTTTGCAGGTCATCTACCGATATACAGCTTTGCTTCGTTCATGGATACCGTTGCAGCGTGTGGAGCACCGGGACCTCTTTACGGAGGTGTCTTCACGGTTGGAGGATACGGCGAGGGATATTTTCTCCCAACATGGGTGGCAGCGTGACCTCCGGCTAGACCCTCCTAGCTAGTCTTTGTTACTGTTATTTGGACAATGTTTTTTATCTTTGAACCCTTTTTGTGGTTTTGTAACGAATTTGTGTGCGGCTGTGTGCATCTTAGTTATACAGAGGCCGGGTCTATTGCGCAAGTAATAAAGTGCCCATTTTTGAAAAAAAATCTATATGACTATATGCATTGACAACTGATACTATTTAAGAAGAGTCTAATTAACTCCATGATGCATATGCCAAGTAGATAGAAAGGCATGCATGTAGCAATCTCATGCGTGATAAGTGTGCATGCCCCGTCCTCATTGCATCGTTTGTTCCCTAGCTTGATCGTCATCCTACGTACGTACGTAGAGTGTATATATGTAGAGCATAATGTGTGGGTCAAGCTTAGTGAAGTAAATAATTATGTGTGTTTCCCTATGGGGTATATGGCATTGATCATTAATGACCATGCATGCTCATGATCTATCCCCGACAGGCAGGTGCATATTGCAGAATTATTGTGTACGTAGATGTATAGAGAGATAGAGGTAGAAGACCACAAATGGCTAGATCGCCTATAGATTGGCATCAATGTATACCGCAACACTGATCATATATAGTTGGTTACAATAGTTCGTATTATCGAGACGGATGTGCCACAGCTAGCCTCTGCATCCACCAATTCATGCAGCCAAATATTATTAAAACTGCAACAATTCGTCTAACCTTTCCAAAAGAAATTGCTACTGAAATTGAAATAAAAACTATGTGTAGTTTGTGGAGTGAAATGTATGTGCGTATGTTTTGTTTAAACGTATGAAATTTACCAAATGTGCAAATACAACTAAGTTATTTAGTCGCAGACAGAAATATGAATATTTTGACCAAAATTTACATGCATAATATTTTCATCCCATAAATCGATTTATTTATTTATTTTGTAGAACTTTCTAGGGATAATTTTATCATTAGAGACACTGGACGGGAGTGAAGAGCTTCAAGGCATGATATCCTAGGGGTTAGTTGGAAAAATAAAACTTTGAGGAGAAAAGTGATCCAACCCAGTACGTAGTTATAAAGGGGCAAGCTGTGTATTTTCGCTCTGGTGCCAAAACGAAGCTCTGAAATGAAAGAGTGGAAGTGGATAGATATAGCTTTCCACGAAAAAGCTAATTTCCAAGGCCTTTATGAGAAATAAAATCGAAGTGATAGACCATGCATAGAAACAGCAAGTGGGCCCAGTTGGGGGGACTGGAGAAGTGTGTGGGAGAATACATTCTTGGCTTGTGCCAAAAAGGCATGTTGCATATCATTCCTCCCAACACCACCCCCATGACAGGCGTGAGCTTCGTCCGATGATTAGCCTCACACCAAGCCACCACATTATTTTCCTTTTCTATCCTGGCCCTCAATTGATTTTTGCACGCTCTGCTACGCGTGTTGCCAATCTTCCCATTTTGCTACTGCATTTCTACTTTGACGGTCGAGAAAGAAGATATCTATGTAAGATGGTTTTTTTTTGTCTTGGTAGAGTCCGAGAACTATGTCCTCGCAACCGGGCCATCTCGCGGCTTTTGTTGAACCTGCGGGAGTAAGTTTTCTCACACTCAAGATTATGTCAACTTCTAACTAATGCAATGATGAGTAAGTATTTTGCGTATCTGCGTAAAGAAGATTATGTCTACACTTGTACATCAAGCTCCCATGTCTAAATTGACGTGCGCTGATAGTAGGCGTGTAGGTGGAGGCCTAATCGCATCATCAAGAATTCAAGATTAAATATGTTTCGCTCGTCGCACCCAGTCAAGAATGAAATTCCCTGTAAACTGGAAGAAAGCTTGTGGCAATCATGAATAAAGCGCGTGATCTGATGACTCAGCGTTGCAGCACTTTGCACTGCCTTGTGGTGACATACATCGTATTCGTCGGGAACTTCAGTTCTTACATGTGCTATGCTGTAACACAATTCTCTTTTTTTTGCGGGTTGCTGTAACACAACTCTACCCGTGTACCACCAAACCTAGCTAGTCTGTTTCAGACAGCTTTACCCCTCAAATTCAGCAAAACATTGCACCTAATGATAAATTAAGATGGTTTCAAAGGGTTGATTTATTTTATACCTAACATAGAAAATCCATGTGATGTTTAAAGTCGTCTCGATCACCATCACTCTGCTTCTGATGTGTGTTTGCTCTGATCACAGCCGTTTGTTCAGGATGATCCAATACTAATACAACCGACAACCTTACAGCTTAATAATGATCAACAGAACACGAAAACAATACCACTCTAGCAACTTTGCAGTGAAATAGCACCAACCAATATCCGAATCTTCACAAGCCTAGCTAAATGAATCTGAGACAGAAAAATCATCTCAAGGCAGCACACCACTCCCAATTGCGGAGTGACAGGCAGTACACAGTTCTGTTAAAATCACAACAAATTCCCTGATGCACAATGGCAGGGTTTCCTCCCAATTGACGGAACCTGCGAACTCGAACTACATGCCCAATTTTCCTACCTTGCAGACAGCAGATGATCTAGCACCTAGCTGGCAAATTACTTCAATGTGCAACAACCGCCAACGCTACCAGCGAGACCAAAGCTGCCACCAAGTAGTTGCCATTCTGTTTTAGCGCAGGGGATGATGAAGCTGATGACCCGTGAGGCTTCTGAGCCCTGCGAAACAATAACAGACCAAGCATTAGATATTTAGTAGTAATTGAGCGCATATGTAAGAAGGGTTCATAATACATGGCACAGCAGCGAGTGAGCTTACTTTTGTTTATCCTTGAGGAGACCACAATAGAGCATGTTCTTTGGAGCCACCACCTCGGTAACGTTGTAACCTCCATCAGGATCTACAACCCTTATGTAAGTCTCCTGGCCTAGATACCACGTGTCCAGATTTTCTGTGCGCACGTTCCAGAAACCAGGGCTGTCAAGTGACAGTAGGACAGCAGTCCACGCTCCAGGAAATACCTATATTGTAACGGTGACATCATTAGCTGCAGGTTGAAAAACACTAAGTAACACGTTCAGCAAATATGTTCACCCTTCCAATGATTGTTGTTTGTACCCACTAGCTCATAAACTACAATTTACAACATAACGTGGGACTGCGAACACAAGCATTCCAAAACAATATACAACTTCACAAGAAAACAATGTTTCACATAAACAACATCCTACAATAGATACCTGAGTGGTGCAACGAGAAACGCCATCCCATTTGTTGTACGTCCCACGGCTATTGTCGGTCCACTCACCGTAGTCCATTCTGTTGGCAATTGGCAAATGGTTTAGTGTACAAAGTCTGATGGCTGGAGTAAATGAAATCTTGGAAGGTGTACTCACCCCACGACCCAAAATGCATATCCATCAATATGGTAGGTCTGTACTTTAGTGTCATTGTTCTGAAATACAATTTCCATGAAGTTCTTGTATGTGGAATTGATGATAGATGATCCAATCACCGGTGGCCCATCAGATGGCATAGTTGGGAAGTCAAGTGCATATACTCCTTCCTTACCATCGAGGTCTGCCAACCTCAGAGGAGTAGCAGGTGGGGAATACGAGATACCATTCAGTGTAGTCCGTTTCTTTCCATTGATGGTAAGAGGAGGCTCATTTCTTAACTTGTAAACTTGGGTCACGTTGATTTGGCCATAGTGAAATGATCCTTGAGGATTAGGACGAGCAGCACCAGTGCTCACATTCATCCTGAAAAACAGAAGGTGCTTTTGAGGCTGAAGTATGTATGCATGAAAAAAATTGGGTACAGTCTACAAATAAAATGAGATATCCTTAAACTTTACAGATTCATGCTAGCACAAGGAGGAAACTAATGAGTAAAAAGCTCTATTAGTCATTGTATTAATTTTGGCAATAAAGTACAGTTCCTAATTTCTGTACAAAGTATGAATGCTCAAGTACAAGGACAATTATCTCAGCGGAAAGTTTCCCAAATGAGTATTCAACTGTGATGCAAGGAAGAATGCGTGTATTATATCCATTAGAGCCTTTTCCCATTCAAACTTTGGAAAAGCCGAGCATATTTAGTCAACATATCTTGGAATATACATATCAAACCAAGTGTTTTTAAATTGCATTTGTGGGACAGCCAAAAAGACCATGGAAAACTAAGTAATAAAACAATTAAACAGAGCTAGATTAGTCATGCCATACAAGAGTACTAATGAAGTTTAGGTAGGTGTAGCAAAACACTGTTGTCATAGACTGAGCATCATAACCAAGGTTTTAAATAGCGCGCTATTTCATTTAGCGAGGACCTTCTCCAAACGCTATGCACGTTATAGCGCGTTATAGCGCGCTATATATAAAATAGCGTTTTGCAAAAAAACATGCAAATGTTAAGGATTGCAGCAACTAAAATCTTTTCCAGGAGACTAATTGCATAACCAAATCGTTCAAAGTATATTCCCAGGACCAAATTAAAGATAACATTTTCTAAGACATACTAACATTATAATTTAAGAGCCAAGGAGGCAACAACAGAGGTGAAAGCACTCATTCAGAATCGGAAGAAGAATGCATGTCTTCATCTACAAATTGGAGGATAGCTTGTACACTATCAATCTAGTCATCTACACATCAATAGTTCAATACATCTACGCATCTACAAATCAGGATGAGGAGGAGGTTCTAGTCAGCTCTAACCTGGTGGTTGATTTGCCTGCGGCATGGTTTTAGCGCCGCTACGTGTTATGTGTTTTAGCGCGATTTAGCACGATTTAGCGTGTTATTTTGTGTTTAGCACCGTAGCGACCATTTTCTGTCAAATGTAGCGTGAAGGGTCCAAATCTGCTATTGCGCGCTAAAACCGGTGAAATTGCGCGCTATTTAAAACCTTGATCATAACACATGATGGGTACTGAAGAACAGTCATTATTAAAATAACAATCAGGACATGAAGGGTCGTTTTGACCTTGCGTGATCTGTGAATCTGTGATTTGTAATAACTTGGATATTGAACTTCTTAATAAAAGGCTATGTGCATCGATTGATGCAGGGGCCAGGGTTATACTCCATTTAAAAAAATAAAAATAAAAACATGATGAGTCAGCCATTTGTAAGAGCAGCACTTACAAAAATAGTGACCAGGTTTACGAGAAGATAGAATTAAGGCAGTCTTCATTCAGATGGTCAGAGTTTAGGCAAACAAAGTTTATTCTATACAAACCTGATTGACCGTGCCTGGTTCATGGAGAAAGTTTTGTCATACTCATCATTTGGTGGATCAGGAAGTGGGCCAGATGCTTTGCCCTCTGAATTTGAGTAGTGCAAAATTGCGACACCCGTAACCCTGGTCCAGAGCGACTCATTCACAAACCTAGCGCTGGCAACGATGTAATAATCACTGCTTGCATTCTGATCCATGCTGACTAAAAAGGAGTAAGACTGGCCCACGTGGATGTCGAGGTTGGTGAAATTCTGCTTCATTGTGTAAGAACCCTCTGTCTCAACAAGGGCCATGTTGTGGCCCTGAATCCTCAAGTTCAAGCTCGTTGAGGTACCCACGTTGTGGACACGGAAGCGGTATGTTTTCCCTGTTGTAGAAGTGAAGCTGTCAGTTATCACAAATATGGTGGTGTTTTTTTTAAAGAAACTTAAGTTGGCTTTATGAAGAAAGTAGCAGTAACAAATCATCGACTTCATAACCCAGTGATATCAGAGAAAAACTTGCTGTACAACTGAACACTAACATATAAATGTTTGCAGCAACATCGTGTTTGAACCATGATTATCTTGATGTTACTGTGCCCAGCATGAAACACGCAAGGAATTAAAAAAGTAGTGGTGTGGTGTAGAATGATGAAAGAGAGAGAGAAGAAGTCGAACCTGGCTCAACATTGATTGTTGTATACTCGATGCTATCCGGGACGAGGGAGTCATTGTACCTATAAGGCCCCTTGCCGTTCATCAAAACACCGTCAGGCATCCCGAGCTCCTTCCCGTCATCGAGGATCTTCCTCAGGTCCTACACAACAGAACCAGTACCCTTGACAATCTATCTATCTATCTATCCAGAATCGACATCGCCAAAACAAAACCCCGTGCCCTTTGACATAGTATATTCTTTCTCCCCCGCCTAGTAGTATACCATAGCATACCGTGTGGTTCTTCTTGTACCAGTCGCCGATGAAAAGCGTGATGTCCCCGTCAGGCGTGTCGAACGGGACGGAGATGACGGCGCGGTTGTTGACGGTGATGCCCCCGAAGCCTCCGGCGGCACGCTGCATGGTGAGTGGCGGGAAGTAGAAGAAGCTCCCGATCTGGTCCTTGACCTGGAAGTTGTAGGTCCAGTTCCAGCCGGGCGGTATGGGGCAGTTGGTGCCCAGAACGCCATCTTGCCAGCAGTTCTTCCGTTGCTGGATCCCATCCCTGGACCATAAAGGAAATTCAGACCGACACTTAACGCTGAACCCATTATAACCGTAAGCAATACAGTGTACAAGAGCAATCAGAAATTGGAGATTGCTGAGAGTGGTGACATATATACCAGGTGATTAGGAGCGGCTCGTCGAGGCTGTTGAGTACGTTGACGGCGACGTTGTAGTTTGTGGTGACGTTGACGACGGGGCCGGGGAACTGCTTGTTGACTGCGATCACCTGAAGACAAGAAAATGCACATAAGACACGGACCCGGTTCAGGTTGTTCAGGTTCAGGCCTTGTTCAGACATGAAGAATGCGTAGGAAATCTAGAGCAGGAACAAGTAGGCAGTACATCCTGACAGCTTAACCGGCACCACAAGAGTAGATCTCGGCCTGGACGGGCACGGGACCAAGACGGTGGAGCGGGGGATCTGGACGGGCGGGGGGTTGAACAAAATTCGAAAATTTGGTGAGCGCCTACTAGGACGAGAGGGGAGGGAAACCAATTCGAAATCTTTTTGCGAGAAACCAGCAATGGATGTCAGGAACTGCTTCCTAAAAGACAAATCGGGCATTTGCCCCCACAGTAAAACAGGGGAAGCGCACACGAAGCCCGGTAAGCGCGTTCAAAGCTCAAATCTTGGCGGCGAGCAAGCAAAAAAGGAGAAATCTTTGCGCGGAGGAGGCTGATTCGTTTTTCTGAGCCTCTACGGGAACTTGCACGACGGCGCAGACGGTTGGTTGGAAATGAAGGGAAGGAAAGTGGAGAGAGTGAGGGGGGGCAAGCAAGAAAGCAGTGAACCTTCTGCGGCACGCCGAGGGGGGATGCGGTGATGTAGGAGACGTCCCAGTCGAGGAAGACGGAGGGGTCCGTCGCCCGCGCCGCCGCGGCGAGGGCCAGCAGGAGGAGGAGGGGCAGCGCCGCCGCCGCCATTTTCGCTTCGAGTGTCTGCTGGTTTCCCAGTCCAGTCCAGTGGCGCTGCTGGTTCTTGGGATTCCTCTTTTCTTTTGCTTTTCTCTCTCTGTGTGTCGTAGCGTGGGGAGAGAGACAAGGGAAGGGAGCGGGGTTTGGGAGGGTTTTGAGGCAAGCAACGCATCCACCTTCACTCACGCACAGCTGTGCCTGAGCTTGCTTCACACAGTGACACTGTGCCACTTGCGCTGGCCAGGAGACGCTTCCCGATATATCATTTGAGTGTGGGCCCCACGCGGCAGATCTTGATTACGGGCAGACAGAATTCTTCAAGTACGGCGAAAAACACGCTACTAGTCATCATGGGTTGAAGATTGCACCAAGCCACGTGTCTCAGTTTTCTTAATGACTTTGCTAATTCTAAGTCGACCACGAATTAACGAAAGTCTCAATCTTGGCCGTTCAAATTGGGTAGTGATTTCTGATTTTCTATAATAATAAAGGCCTTTCACAGTGAGAGGTTCTTACCACGATATCAAAATGCTTATGTGGTACCATAATTAATTAATGAGAAGAGACGTTGGTGTTGTATCTTAGCTACTAAGATACATCTATTGCATAAAGCCATATGCAAAAAAGAGTAGCTAGCTAGCATACATATCACGAAAATCATTAAATATAGAGACAATCCTTAAGATACAAGATATTGAGGCTATTGTCTCTTACCACACACACCACTACCTAGGATATCATGCTAAGATATAACCCATTGTGAAAGGCCTGAGTTATACACGAACTGCAACTAGACTTCCCTGGTTACACCTAGTAGGTTGCCACATTGGTTGCAGCTAAGAAAAATATCTATGAAACTGAATTTGCTTCATGTTTTGTGTTGACCTATGAGTTGCACGTGAGTTGCAAGAATGCTATAATTGAGACTTGGATAGTGTCACTGACTCAGATTTCGTTAAATCTAATTAAGTAGGTCTAGCCATGCTCTTTTAAAAAGGGGAATATAACCAACATTTGTACAAACCGGTGCATAGTCATTTTTGCTGGAGTACAAGGATCATAGATCATCCATAAAAGGATCGGTCGATGAAAAATACCAACCATACATCAATCGACGAAGAAGATGCTCCATCTTAAGGGAGTGGAATACTAGAGTGGACGATGGCAACAAACACTAATTTGATCGAATGGTGAACCAACGCAAATGTCTGAGCCAGAGCATTGCGATGTTTGGACGGTGGTCATTCTTGGGCTATGGAGTATCTGGAGGCACCAGAATGTTGTGGTGTTCGAAGGAGCTGCTCTAACGACAACAAAGATAGTGGAGCAAGCGCATAGGAAGATACTATTGTGGCGACGCTCGAGGCTGGTTCAAGGTGATCAGTTTGGCGAGGGGGTCGGCAATACGGTAGGGAGTAGTTGTGTAAGTGGTGTTTTCGTCGTGGGGAAACAACAGATGCCATAGGATGGCTTAAGTTGCGGCCGAATGTGCGCTAGAGGATCCTGGAGAGGGTTTGGTTAACAGGGGAAAGAGAGAAAAACAATCTCGTCGTGCTCTTTTAAAAATGGGAATACAACCCAACATTTGTACAAACCGGTGCATAGTCATTTTTGCTGTAGTACAAGGATCATAGATCATCCATACATGGATCGATCGACAAAAAATACCAATCATACATCAATCGACGAAGAAGATGCTCCGTCTTAAGGGGGTGGAATACTAGAGTGCATGCTGACAACAAACACTAATTTGATCGAATGGTGAACCCACGCAAATGTCTGAAGCCAGAGCGTTGCGATGTTTGGACGATGGTCATTCTTGGGCTATGGAGTATCTTGAGGCACCAGAATGATGTGGTGTTCCAGGGAGCTACTCTAATGACAACAAAGATAGTGGAGCAAGTGCAGAGGGAGATACTATTGTGGCGACGCTCGAGGCTGGTTCGAGGTGATCAGTTTGGCGAGGGGGTTAGAAATAGGTTTCGGTAGGGAGTAGTTGCATAAGTGTTGTAGCGTGGGTTGGGATACTTGGTGTTGTGAGATCACTAAGGGCATTGTAATGGCGGCTTGGTTGCTCTCTTCTATGAAAATGTTACGCCTTTCCATGGTGTATTATTCGAAAATCGGGTAGCTACTCTAAATAAAGATGTCATGAGCGACCATCACCGGACAGTTTCATCCATAAGCCATAAGTTCCCTCTGATATACCGAAGGAGAAAGAATCACGGGTAACCTACAAAAGGCGAAAAGCTCATACCTTCTTAGAAATAATGTTATTTTTGTGATCCCATATTGACCAACATGAAGCTAAAACTCTGCTATGTATATTGTAGCCTTAGTCTTTTAACATAAATTCCATTCAAATACTTCGTAAGCATATCTTTGATATTAATTGGTGGGTATATTATAAATAATATGCACTATGCGACACAAAATAACAAAGACGAGAAAATGGAGATGAGCGAAACAAATGCCTAATGATCTCATTTGATTCACAAAAGGAACATTTACCCATGCTATCTCTAGGAAAAAAAGGACTAAAAAGTATTACGGGTAGTCATTTGAGGCATTGAAAATTGTTCTTTTTAAACAAGCAACAAAAAACCATATTTTTCCCCCGAAAATTTGTGTGTGAATATAGAGTGTCTGGATATACAAATGATATAGAGAGTCTAAATATACAAACTTTGTGTGCGAATATAGAGTATCTAGGTATACAAATTATTCTTTATGAGGTAATAAAAGACATACGTAGTGCCATTCGATTAGATGGAAATAAGGTTATTTACAAGTGATCCCCGTATGGATTAGAGTGTGCCCACACAAGGCACGAAAAATAAAAAGGAAAAAGCCAAACCTTTGCGGCTAAGCCACGCGGTCTCCGGGATCATCTCTGGAGACGAGTCTTCTGCTCTACCTCAGTGTACACCATGTGTGCGACATCCAGCAATGGCAGAGCCACGATGGTGAAGACCTTGATGTATCGCTCTTTCCACACATCCCAGGTCATGTATGTGCGCCTTTAAGCTGTTACTGTCGATGCTTTTTCCTAATAGTGGTTCGTTTCTTCTCTTTCGGAAGAGTGGTGATATAATCAAGCCACAAACTATCGAAGTCTCGGCTCGTCGTCGTAGCGACTAGTGGCACTGGGATTCCACTCGATGCGAGCAAGGGGTCCCGTACCTCAGTAGTGAAAGTGGAGCCATGGCAAAGATGTTGAACTTTCTCCCGGTGGATGTACGTGACATAGCTTGCATATCGGGTCGAGAGGCCAGCTCCTCAAGACGAGCACTTGAGCGGTGCGAATCTTTTTTGTGTGCCACTAACCATGCAAAATATCTGCACTTCGGCTCCGCGCGTGCCCTCCATGTGTTCTTTGTGTCAAAAGGCGCATGGGACCCAGGAAATTGACACCTATATGCCGATGCCACCAAGTAAGCTCCTGATGCCGCCCATTTCCAAACGATGGTGTCTGGACGAGGGAGAAGATGCGCGTCTCGAAGAAGCTCCATGGCTCGACGAAGCTTGCAAGATCAGGCTCCGTTGCAATGTTCTGTAGTGCTCGAATCTAGTTGGCGTTTTGAAACTCCTTCTACTATCATGTTCTTTCATGTGGCTATATGGAGAAGAGGTTGGGAAATCGTAGCTTGAGTGGCCCATCCGGAAGCCAACTATCATGCCAAAACAAACATTTGTCACCATCCCCCAAGGAGATCTTCGTCGATGACCCGAAGAGCTCCATATCCGCACCGCTTCAAGGAAGACTTGCCCACAACCATGGCCTAGCTTGGAGCATGGTACTCAAATCAGTTCATCTTTGGCCCGCATAAGGCGCTATTCCAAAGCAAGGTTAGATGTGTACTACTCTCCACTTCGTCGGTTTTTAGAAGTGTGATTATTACCGGAAAGGACTAGAGATGCTCCAGCTAAGTTGCCACACCGAGTAGGTGAGATGAACAGGCTGTCTAGCCTGAAAAGCTTTAGCTAGCTAATGGTAAGGCGTTCGAATGGGACAACGAAAAGGGGAGAATTCAGGACGGGTTCAGTTTTAGACCGTTCCAAATGTGGACTTGGGCACAAGCTTTAGGATGAAGATGTAGAGAGACCCGTTTTGACATTAGTTTTTTCTGTGCTTAATCATAATCAGTAAGTGCATTCTTGTAGCCAAAAAGATGGTGCACGGATATGGGTGTACCTTATCCATTTTTGAGCGAGCACTGATGCATACTGCACATCAGCACATGGTTTGTTGACCTGGACGGATCATGCATCCCATGGATCATGGCTATACAGAACCGACCTCTGTCTCTCCATCACATGCGGATGGATCGGTCGAGTCGAGAGTAACATGCGCGCATGTGGGTCAGGTGAGTACATGCGTGCACGTACCTGTTAAAGTCCAACAAGTAGCTACGAACTCAACCAAGTCAGTTATATCAGCGTTGAATTCTTGATCATACTACTAAAATATACGCAAGCACTCTTGCCAGCTTATCACATCGAATTTCGATAAGTTTGAACTTGCCAGTTGCCCATATATACTCATCCATAAGCTAGATAGCTAGGTATAGAAGAAGTGGATCGAGAAGATAAACGATGGCGATTGGCGCCTTGGCGGGGTGCGATCCAGATCAGGTTGGCCCGCCACGCCAGTGCCAGGGACCAGTATTAGTGCTACATGGGATTCCGGTCCAGTTTATCTTTTTTTAACAGGAAAGGTCCCGAAGGACCTAGGGTTTCATTCATTATGCGGTGCAGTACATTTTACAGAAAGGCCTAAAGAAAACAAGCAAATTACAACCTGGTCCTTACAAATTGCACTGAGGACCCTAGAGTAAAACGCAAAAACGCGATCAGGTCCAGCTCCTTTTCACCGCAACGAATCTCGCCGGAGTCAACCTCTACACCGCCGGGGACGGAACCACTTGGGGTGCAGAGGTGGGAGCTAACTCCGACGAAACAGGAGATCCTCCGAGTCGGCATGAACGCTTGACGGAGGTAGCTGTTGCCATGAGGACGGCCTATCGTCGTCACACGAGGGAGGAGGGGCCGCCCTTCGGCCATGAAGTACGGTGACAGTGGCACCGTGGTAATCCTCCGATGGAGGTGTTGCCTTCCAGCCATAGGATACGGCGACAGCGGCACCGTGAAGAGCCTCCTATAAGAAGCCAACGAGCTTCCCTGCTGCGGATGCAGAAGCCAACGACGAGCAGGTGGGCTACCCTCTTCTCTTTCACCACCGCGATGAACAGAGAGGAGGAGGCCACCGCGACATCGCCAGATATCAGATCCGCGGGGGACGACTTTATTTACGGAGATCCTCATCTCCCTCCGCCGCCACACCTCTGGCTCCGACCGCCGGAGCTCCATGAGGTCGAGGAAGAAGACGATGCGGCGGCAGATCCAGCCGATGGGATCCGCCACCTCTCTCCCGGCATACATGCCATATGCCACTAGGGACCAAAACCTAACTCTACTACTACTGCTATGTACTCCGGCGCTATCTCCTCTCCAACTCCGGCCGGCTAGCCCGGCGGAGATGGAGAAGGAGCGGCCCGGTGAGAGCGAGGATAAGCTCAGGTACTGTAGCGAGCTGACAGATGGGGAGGGGGGAAATGAGAGCCTCTTCCGGTCCAGTTTATCTCAACGGTCATCTAAGAGCAACTGCGACGGCCTCTCAATAACCTCCTCCATTATCATTAGAGCATCTCCACCGGCGGCTTCGATAGTGACCCCGATAGCTTTTTGAGGGTCGGCGTGGTTTTTGAGCTCGCACCGGTGCGTCCCAAACGGCGCCGGCTAGTTTTCGAGCCTAATAGAATCGCCGGCATCCCCATGTCGGCCCCTTCGCGTACGGCGCGAATCGGGCGTCTCGGCGCCTCGCGGCACGACGGTTTCGCGGGTGGGGCGCCTTTTTAGTGAGAGGACGCGGTTCGCATCGGTCGCGACGCGGGAAGGTTGGTCATCGGCACTTAATGGTCTCCCGCGCGGATACCGAGGCGGCCACGAGGGCAGTGACTGGCCACGCGGCGTCCAGTCACCTACGCCGCCATAAATGTGGGTAGTTGCCACCGCTATATAGTACGTACGCCGTACACTACCGCGGTGCTATCCTCTCATCTGCACCACCGCCGCCGCTCCATTCTCTCCTCTCCACCTCAAAATGTGGCGCCGGAAGACGACGTACTACATGCTTGGCCTCAACGGCCCCGCGCTGCCTCCGCCACCACCGCAGCCGGAGCTGGAGGCGCAGCCCGATGCGGAGTACAGCTCTGACGACGAGGAGGACGCACGGTTCGCGGCGTGGCACGCGTCGCAGACGCGGAAGCTGAGGTGGCGGAGGAGGCGACGCAGTGGAGCGAGCAGCCGCAGGCCCCCGCCGACCTGGAGCAGGCGGCGATCCTGGCGTCGTTGAACTCGCAACGGTTCCAGAGGTTGAAGGAGGAAGAGCGGGAGTTCGTCAACGACGCTAACCTCGAGCACGCCCTCCAGATCTCGTGCCAGCGAGCGGCCACGGAGGAGGCAAGATGCCTCCTCATGGAGGCGGATCGACAGAAGCTCAACAAGCTCAACGCTCATCGCTATTATGAGGCGTTCGCCCGCGAGCAAGCGAGGCCCGCCAAGAACGAGGCTTCTCGGCAAAGGCTGGAAGCGCGGGGACAGCGCCGCCGGCAAGCTCCTGTGACGCTGGCCGCCATTCTTCACCGCCAGATGCGCGAAGCAAGGACGCAACGGCAAAAGCGAAGAACAACGACGAGGCAGGCCCGTCGCGCGCCCAAACTGACGGCCATTACATTAGGATGAAGTTTAAGTTTATTTAGGTTTAAATTCGAGTTACGTACCTTTGTATAAATTTCGTATGAATTTCGCTTTTTAAATGTCATTTTAGATTTAAATTTCTATTGGGGCTACACTATGGGGGGCGCCGGTGTGGGAGCAGCATCCCCAAATAGAGGATGCTCTGCCGGCGCCCCCCATATGGTAGTGCCGGCGCCCCTGCCGGCGCCTATTTGGGGGGCCGCCGGTGGAGATGCTTTACTCCCTCCATACCGGATTAATGAGCAAATACGCATTTCGAGAAACAAATTTGACTACTATTTTGGTCACCAAAATATAAAATATGTATCACAAAAATTATATTATTGAATATATTTTTTGAATACGAATCCAACGGTATAATTTTTGTGGCATATATCTTATATTTTATTGATCAAATTTATAGTCAAACTTATTTCTCGAAATGCGTAATTTTCCATTAATCCGGTTGGTGGGAGTAACAAATATTTTTTAAAAATTGGTGTAAAAAATGCAGCTCCAGGAGGCTTTGTATAAGTGGTTCCCTAAAAAAGTTACGCTGTTGAGGCGACATTCCCTTAAAGTTTTGGCAGTCCAGTTTGTAGGAAGGCTAGCAAAGCAAAACAAAATTGGATTTTAGTACCTTCCCTCTCCTCTTTGTTACTTAGTTTTTAGTAGTACAGACCCCGGATCCACCCCTAGCTAGAAGGTTCGCACAAATATGTGTGTCGATACTCTTCTTCGAGGGCCACGACCGTCGCTGGAGCAGAACCTCACCGCCATGTCGCCTGCAACATCGTGGATGGTTGCTTGTAGCACCGTCTGACACTGTAGGAAGCAACAACTTGTGCCACTTGCAGCATCGTGGTTGCTAGTGGTAGCACCAGTCGGAGCACCCACCCTCACTGTTGGTAGCAACGCCCGACTCCGTAGGAAGCACAACCCGCTGCTTGCAGCATCGGCGTCGCCACTTGTAGCACCATTGTCACTGGCTCACAGCACCCGCACTCGCTAGTGGTAGGACCTCCCAACCCTGTAGGAAGCACTTCTACCCCATAGTGCCAACACTGCACGCGGCCGGTGGTAGAAGAGCGACTCCACCATAGCATCACGTCCGTTGTTTAGGCCAATGAGGTTGAAGCATGGTGATGACGATGTTGAGGCGCGGCGGAGGACAAGGAAGTGATGGGAACACTGGGGGCGGGGTCGGTATAGAACTATGAGGTGACGGGTGCGCGCTCGAATTTGGGGCATTGTGCGGGGTGGAGCTCTCGAAGGCCAGGTGAGGCTTGATGTGAGAAACCATAGACGGGGAGAGGAATTGGATGGATCGGAATGACCAAACGAGAAGATAAGGCTACTCGTGGTGGGAAACTAATGGGAAAAGGGTTATAGTTGCAACCGCACTCGTGTCGCAAAAGAGAAGGTCCATCGGTGGTAACTCGTACCGCTGAAGGGTAAAAAAAAACCCGTCACCGGGACGTCGTTTTCTGGTCTCCGCGTCGTCTACCTACCGATGACGCTCAGAATAAAAAATACGCCGTTGATTGTTGTTTCGAGGTCCGATCGTGGGGGCCTGAAAAAATCGGTGACAGTGAACTATTTGCGGCGTCACGGGTTAACCCAAAAGCAGTGTCAAGCAAACAAATAGGTACATCGAATGTAATCAACACAAATATCCTTAGACAAAGCATCGATGTTTTATCCCTAGTGGCAACAACACATCCACAACCTTAGAACTTTCTGTCACTGTCCCAGATTTAATGAAGGCATGAACCCACTATCGAGCATAAATACTCCCTCTTGGAGTCACAAGTATCAACTTGGCCAGAGCCTCTACTAGCAACGGAGAGCATGCAAGAACATAAATAACATATATATGATAGATTGATAATCAACTTGACATAGTATTCAATATCCATCGGATCCCAACAAACACAACATGAAGGATTACAAATAGACGATCTTGATCATGATAGGCAGCTCACAAGATCGAACATGATAGCACAATGAGGAGAAGACGACCATCTAGCTACCGCTATGGACCCATAGTCCAGTGGGTGAACTACTCACACATCGATCCGGAGGCGATCATGGCGATGAAGAGACCTCCGGGAGATGATTCCCCTCTCCGGCAGAGTGCCGGAGGCGATCTCCCGAATCCCCCGAGATGGGATTGGCGGCGGCGGCGTCTCCGGGAAGGTTTTCCGTATCGTGGCTCTCGGTACTGGGGGTTTCGCGACGGAGACTTTAAGTAGGCGGAAGGGCGGAGTCGGGAGAGTCACGGGGGCCCCACACGCTAGGGTCGCGCGGGCCCCCTCTAGGCCGCGCCGCCCTAGTGTGGCGGCGCCCCGTGGCCCCACTTCGTCTCCCCTCCGGTCTTCTGGAAGCTTCGTGGAAAAATAGGCCCCTAGGCGTTGATTTCGTCCAATTCCGAGAATATTTCCTTACTAGGATTTCTGAAACCAAAAACAGCAGAAAAACAAAGAATCGGCTCTTCGGCATCTCGTCAATAGGTTAGTGCCGGAAAATGCATAAATATGACATATAATGTGTATAAAACATGTGAGTATCATCATAAAAGTAGCATGGAACATAAGAAATTATAGATACGTTTGGGACGTATCAAGCATCTCCAAGCTTAGTTCCTACTCGCCCTCGAGTAGGTAAACGATAACAAAGATAATTTCTGAAGTGACATGCTATGATAATCTTGATCATACTATTGTAAAGCACATGAGATGAATGCAGCGATTCGAAGCAATGATGAAGATAATGAGTAAACAAATGAATCATATAACAAAGACTTTTTATGAATAATACTTTCAAGACAAGCATCAATAAGACTTTCATAACAGTTAACTCATAAAGCAATAAATTCTTAGTAAAGGAGTTGAAGCAACACAAAGGAAGATATAAGTTTCAGCGGTTGTTTTCAACTTCAACATGTATATCTCATGGATAATTGTCAACACAAAGTAATATAACAAGTGCAATAGGTAAACATGTAAGAATCAATGCACACAGTTGATACAAGTGTTTGCTTCTAAGATAGAAAGAATAGGTAAACTGACTCAACAATAAAGTAAAAGATAGGCCCTTCACAGAGGGAAGCATGGATTACTATTTTTGTGCTAGAGCTTTTCATTTTAAAAACATAGAAACAATTTTGTCAACGGTAGTAATAAAGCATATGAGTTATGTATAAGACATCTTATAAGTTGCAAGCCTCATGCATAGTATACTAATAGTGCTCGCACCTTGTCCTAATTAGCTTGGGTTAACACGGATTATCATTGCATAGCATATGTTTCAACCAAGTGTCACAAAGGGGTACCTCTATGCCGCCTGTACAAAGGTCTAAGGAGAAAGCTCGCATTGGATTTCTCGCTTTTGATTATTCTCAACTTAGACATCCATACCGGGACAACATAGACAACAGATAATGGACTCCTCTTTTAATGCTTAAGCATTTAACAACAGATAATATTCTCATAAGAGATTGAGGATTAGCTGTCCACACTGAAACTTCCACCATGAATCATGGCTTTAGTTAGCGGCCCAATGTTCTTCTCTAACAGTATGCATACTCAAACCATTTGATTGTGAAAACCGCCCTTACTTCGTACAAGACGAACATGCATAGCAACTCACATGATATTCAACAAAGGTAAAAGAGTTGATGGCATCCCCGTAAAACATGGTTACCGCTCAACAAGTAACTTACTAAGAAATAAGACACATAAGTACATATTCTTCACCACGATAGTTTTTAAGCTATTTTGTCCCATGAGCTATATATTGTAAAGGTAAAGAATAGAAATTTTAAAGGTAGCACTCAAGTAATGTACTTTGGAATGGCGGAGAAATACCATGTGGTAGGTAGGTATGGTGGACACAAATGGCATAGTATTTGGCTCAAGGATTTGGATGCACGAGAAGAATTCCTCTCAATACAAGGCTAGGCTAGCAAGGTTGTTTGAAGCAAACTCAAGTATGAAATGGTGCAGCAAGACTCACATATAAACATATTGTAAGCATTGTAAGACTTTACATCGTCTCCTTGTTGTTCAAACACCTTAACCCGAAAATATCTAGACTTAGAGAGACCAATCATGCAAACCAAATTTTAACATGCTCTATGTAGTTATTCATTAATGGGTACAAGGAACATGATGCAAGAGCTTAAACAAGATCTATATGAGCACAACAATTGCCAAGTATCACATTATTCAAGACATTATACCATTTACCACATGCGGCATTTTCCGTTTCCAACCATATATCAATGAATGAAATAGTTCAAATTTCGCAATGAACATTAAAGATAAAGCTAAGAACATATGTGTTCATACGAAACAGCGGAGCGTGTCTCTCTCCCACACAAAGAATGCTAGGATCCGATTTATTCAAACAAAAACAAAAACAAAAACAAACAGACGCTCCAAGTAAAGCACATAAGATGTGACGGAATAAAAATATAGTTTCACTAGAGGAACCTGATAATGTTGTCGATGAAGAAGGGGATGCATTGGGCATCCCCAAGCTTAGACGCTTGGGTCTTCTTAAAATATGCAGGGATGAACCGCGGGGGCATCCCCAAGCTTTGACTTTTCACTCTTCTTGATCATATTGTATCATCCTCCTCTCTTGACCCTTGAAAACTTCCTCCACACCAAACTTCCTCCCCAATAAAGATGGATTTTATTGAGGCACCAGACTTGCTCAAATGAAAATGCCCAAATTGAATGAAAGTTGCGTACATATCTGTGGATCACGCACGTAAATTGGCTTAATTTTCTGAGCTACCTACAGGGAGGCAGGTCGAAATTCGTGACAGCAAAGAAATCTGAAACTGCGCAGTAATCCAAATCTAGTATCAACCTTTCGATCAAAGACTTTACTTGGCACAACAATGCAATAAAATAAGATAAGGAGAGGTTGCTACAGTAGTAAACAACTTCCAAGACACAAATATAAAACAAAGTACTCTAGCAAAATAACACATGGGTTATCTCCCAAGAAGTTCTTTCTTTATAGCCGTTAAGATGGGCTCAAGTAGCTTTAATGATGCACTCGCAAGAAATAGTAGTTGAAGAAAAAGAGAGCATCAAGAGGCAAATTCAAAACAAATTTAAGTCTAACATGCTTCCTATGCATAGGAGTCTTGTAAATAAACAAGTTCATGAAGAGCAAAGTAACAAGCATAGGAAGATAGAACAAGTGTAGCTTCAAAAATTTCAGCACATAGAGAGGTGTTTTAGTAACATGAAAATTTCTACAACCATATTTTCCTCTCTCATAATAACTTTCAAGTAGCATCATGAGCAAACTCAACAATATAACTATCACATAAAGCATTCTTATCATGAGTCTCATGCATAAAATTATTACTCTCCACATAGGCATAATCAATTTTATTAGTTGTAGTGGGAGCAAATTCAACAAAGTAGCTATCATTATTATTCTCATCATCAAATATAGGAGGCATATTGTAATCATAATCAAATTTATCCTCCATAACAAGCGGTACTAAAAGACCAATATCATTATAATCATCATAAATAGGAGGCAAAGTATCATCAAAGTAAATTTTCTCCTCAATGCTTGGGGGACTAAAAATATCATGCTCATCAAAGCCAGCCTTCCCCAAGCTTAGAATTTTCTATATCATTAGCAACAATGGTATTCAAAGTATTCATGCTAATATGTTCCATGGGTTTTTTAATTTTCGCATCAAACCATCCATGTCTTAAATCGGGAAATAGAATAAAAAGCTCATTGTTGTCCATTATGCCAAACTAGTGTAAACAAGAAACAAAAAGATGCAATTGCAGGATCTAAAGGAAATAGCTTCGAGTACTTACAACGGCGAAAATAGCTTAGTAGCCGAGATCCGGAGTGTGAGTACCTTTTACCTTTCCTCCCCGACAACGGCGCTGTAAAATAGCTTGATGTCTACGGGAGCTTCTATTCTTGTAGACAAGTGTTGGGCCTCCAAGAGCAGAGGTTTGTAGAACAGCAGACAAGTTTCCCTTAAGTGGATCACCCAAGGTTTATCGAACTCAGGGAGGAAGAGGTCAAAGATATCCCTCTCATGCAACCCCGCAACCACAAAGCAAGAAGTCTCTTGTGTCCCCAACACACCTAATAGGTGCACTAGTTCGGCGAAGAGATAGTGAAATACAGAGTGGTATAAATAAGTATGAGCAGTAGCAACGGTGCCGAAAAGTGCTTGTCAGGCGTGTAGTTGATGGTGGTAATATTGCGAGCAGTAGAAACATAGTAAAACAAGTAAACAAGCAGACGATAGCGATATTTAGGAACAAGGCATAGGGATCATACTTTCACTAGTGGACACTCTCAACATTGATCGCATAATAAATAACTCTTTCTCATATGTGCTACATACACTCTTTTGTTGGATGATGAACACATTGCGTAGGATTACACGAACCCTCAATGCCGGAGTTAACAAGCTCCACAATTCAATGTTCATATTTAAATAACCTTAGAGCATAATAGATCATTGCAAAATAAACCAAGAACTAACATAGTGCACACACTGTCCACTTTACACTATGAAGGAGGAATATATCACATCAATACTATCATAATGATAATTAACTCCACAATCTACAAGAGATCATGATCATAGCCTACGACAAGAACCACACGGTGCACACACTAGTCACCTTTACACCATGCAGGAGGAATAGACTTTAATAACATCACATGAGTGAAGGAGATATG
>NC_061508.1:14684531-14790274 GCF_022539505.1 Lolium rigidum | reverse complement strand
TATCTCGTCATACCTAGCTACATCAAAACTATACATATTTGGCATTAGTTTTCATCAAATCTAGCTACTTGAGGAGATCACACATGCCACGCCAAGCGGAACGCGCCACAGCACGCCTTGCAGCACCACATACACGAACACGCCACAAAAGGGTTACTCTTATGAAAGTTTCACCAAAGGTTTATTTTTCAACATAGTTTTGCATCAAAGTTATTTTTGTCAAATTTCCGCATGTTTCAGCACAACATAACTACTCCCTCTGATCTTTCTAAATTGACTCGTACTAGACCGAAGGGAGTAGTTGCAGGTTTTGCAGGAGAGATTGCAAATATTTTCCCCCAAACTGGTGGCAACAATCGATTCAGCCTCTCGCTTATTTTGCACGAACTGCAAATCACCAGCTTCAACCAACCACACAAGGGCAACGTATACACAAGAAAATTTTGTACAAACTTGAAAACAAGTAATATCTCACACCAGCATTCAAAGATAAAAAAAATCTCACTGAATGAAAATTCCTTCCAATTACGCTAAGAGCTACAAATGCTAATTCGAAGGAAATAATATCAGACACACAATGAAAAGTTTCACAATACATATTGAAGTTTTTATTTACAGGATTAAGACGATTACAAACAGGAACCTAACCATTAAATAAACATGCATACGACTCTGATTCACACCGTGAGATGGCGCAACAAGCGAAACACAAACAGCCTGACTAATGGTGTTGCAGCAGCAGCTCTCTGCGATCAGGCCGATAGAAAAGCATTTCATTCTCGAATTCTGAAGAGATAAGACTTTCAGATTGTCGATTAATAACATCTACCTCTCTCTCTTTCGCAGCAGAGTAATCCAATGGAACAGCTTTAAAATGGATTATGTCATACGAAGTTGTGACGAGATTTCCAAACCATTACATCAATCACCAAAAATAAACCCTAAACCCTAAAAGAATTACAGAGTAGGCAAAACAGAATTACATCTGAATCACCAATAATAAATAAGAATTACAGAGTTGGCAAAACAGAAACAACAACGTCGTTCTAAACAGTAACAAATGTAGCCTGTCCATCGACGACGATGTAGCTGTGACCAGCAAGACAGTCACATCAATACTTAGCCTAGTTCTATCATCTACTCTTGTGGATACAGAAATATCAATGAGAAGACAAAACAAAATAAGAAACAAAATTACATCTGAATCACCAATAATAAACAAGAATTACAGAGTTGGCAAAACAGAAAGCAACAACGTCGTTCTAAACAGTAACAAATGTAGCCTTTGCCTCGACGTCGATGTAGCATGACCAGCAAGTTGTTCCATCCATCCATGTTAATATCTGATTTCAAAAGTTCAGAATTTACAACATTACGTAGGACAGTCACATCAAAACTTAGTCTAGTTCTATCATCTACTCTTGTGGATACAGAAATATCAATGAGAAGACAAAACAAAATAAGAAACTGACAATACGATGATCAGATTCGGTTCAGTATTTGGGCCATCATATCAGCCAATCTAACCAATAGGGAAATTAATCTCATTCATCATCTCATCCATAGTCCATTAAAACAAACAATACAAGCTTTTTTAGTCAAGTAAAAATAAGAACTCAAAAGACACCAAAAAGAGTGGATGCATCAGATCTCCAAGGTGAAAAAGAGTGTGACATCACAGAAATGCCTCAGACGCAAATTACCCATAAACTCGTGTATCATCATCTGCATCAACAACTATAGATTCACAAAAAAAATGTACAACACGAAAGATAGGATTCAGTAGGGTTTATGATCAGATAGAGCTAATACATGATTCAATGGACATCATACCATCCATCAACAAAATAAGTTCATCCTCATTTCGCCCAAACAAATCAAAAAAAGGAACAAAGTGAAACCCAAAAACGAATAAAATTTGTAGGATAATACTAAAGAGGGATGCATCAGATCTCCAAGGTGAAAAAGAGTGTGACATCACTGAAATGCCTCAGACGCAAATTACCCATAAACATGTCTCTTCATCTGCATCGACAAACTACCAGAACACTTTTTGGATGTTTAGGGTGTACCAGAAGACAGGTAACACGACGCGGTTTAATAGAGCGCCGTGCTGTTTAATGCTGGCCGGTGTTTCCGTTAATCTATGCTCCCCTCTACAGGATAACCAAACTGTATAATCAGGACATCCTTCCAGATGTGAAGCAACATACGCTACTGAGAGAATCATTGCAACTAAAAACGAAAATAATTCCGTACGTAGTAATCTTTGAAAGAAGGATAAACGATCTAACTAAATGTTTCCTCAGTTCAGGTCTCCAAATTGCTTCCGCACCGCACCATGAGATAGCGCATCAGAAGAACGAAAGTTATTTAGTTTGATCATCACCGGACAACAACCAAGATTAGATCTAGAACCACATAAAAAAGCAAAAAAAAAAATTGATAAATAACTGGCATGGGCACCCTCAGAACGATTGCAAGAAGGTATCAACAGATTGATATTTCTTCAGACAAGGCTGAAACTTAAATTGTGTCCAGTCATCGGGAACAGCGGGGCAAAAGAAATCTCTGGAAAAAAAAGCAGAAATAAAAACAACAACAGATGGCAGAAATTTGGGGCAAGTGGCGTGTCAGATCCCTCTGGGTGATAATATTGCTCATCAACGTATGAATCAGGCCACTACTTTAACATCACAAGTCATCACCGGGATACTACAACACCAACCTCCAATTTGCAGAAACGAAATCGAGCGACAGAGAAAACGGAAACGAAAAATTGATGCGGTCTCCTCAGTTCAGGTCTCCAGTTCTTCCACACCGAGAATTTCAGAAGAACGAAAGTATAAATGGATCATCATCGGAGACGGAGCGGGGATTGAAAAACAAAAGCAAATCGAAACAAGACTGGAACGGAAACGATGAACACTAATCGGGCTGAGGGTGGAAAAGATCTGGGCATGGGAGAGGGAAGAGAAAGGTAGTGCTGCTGGCGGCGGCTGGGTTCTTTGGGATGTTTGGGCAGACGATTTCTTTTGTATTTATAGGATCCCGGCTAGGGTTGGGACGGTTGCCTGCACCACCAACGTAATCTGGACCGTCCGATCTCGTTCTCGGTAGGGCGAGAGGGCTACGGCCATCTCCAACGGGCGTACGGACATATCGGCAGGTGGCCCGGGGGAGGAGCTGGGGGCTTTGATGGGTGAAGACGAAAAAAAAACATGTTTCTCGCTTCCTTTGGTAGCTCGGATCATATTTTCTGGTGCAATTTTGGTTCACTTGTTTAGGGTGTGTTCGTTCTAAAACGACATGAAATAGAATGGTTTCGTTTCAGAGGGATGGAACCACCGCGTTTTGTTCGGGAAGGAGAAACGGAATACTATTTTTTGTTCGGTTGGAGGAATTGGAGAGCAAAACGAAATGATGTTAAACTAATCTTTTGTCTCAAAATCGTAATTAACAATGAAAAATGACTTTTTAAATCGCAGAATCATAATTAACAACGTCTAATGGCCTTTTTAAACTTAAAATCGTAATTCACAACATTTTTATTCGGTTGGGGGAATTTGAGAGCAAAACGGAATGAGGTTAAACTTTAATTTTTATGTCTCAAAATCGTAATTAACATTGGCAAATGATACTTTTAATCTCAAAATTGTAATTAACAACGGCTAATTATTTTTCAGCTGAATTAGTGGAGTGTTTCGTAATTAACAACGGCTAGTTAACAACCGTTCCATCACATTCCACCGATTCGGTAGAATGGGTGCATTCCGCATATGGAGAGAATATTCTCTTTCGAGGAAACCACTTGGTTTCGCTCTATTTCACAACCGAACACGAGAATTGGCTCTAGGTGCGGAATGGTTCTATTCCATTCCACTTGAATCTGAAACCGAACACACCCTTAGTTGCTTCTCTACTTAAGTTGAGTCTCACCACTTGTTCACGTGGTGAGCTTACCTCACACCATCACACTTGAACCGAGAAATGGTGGTCATCACTGTCAATAGCTGTCGATGCACGAGCTCCACCAACGAGCTCGCCATGAGAGCGCGGAGCTCGACGGAGTGGAACTCATCCTGAGTTGTGTCGGCATGCTCGCCCCCTTTCGTTGCGCCCGCCACACCTCGTTAGCGGTGGCGAACTTGCTCTTGAAAATTAAGGTGATCAAGGTTTGTAGGTCAGCAGTGAGCATGTTGCAGTGACCCAGCATACCACTGCATGTTGTAGTACACAAGTTGTTGATATAATACTTGTGAAGCTACTTTCTCACAAATGCACATCCCTCAGAGTGGTACAACATAAATATTGTGGGTCTGAATATTACAAATTTATTATTACAAGCTAAAAAAAGCGTGCAAACTCTTCGACATCCTCATCGTCCAATGAGGACAGTACTCAGTATCTAACTGGACTTGGAACAGCTTAACTATTAAGGGAAATAACAAAGTAAACATCCTAAGTGTAAGGGTATATTGCCCCTATGTGTGGTTTTGGTAATTAATGACAAGCCCTATGGACTAATGTTTTCATTGAGTTTATATGAAGGAATATTCCATAGGTTTTACTTGTATTCCATGTGTTGGATTCAAGTATGGATGCCATGTAAATAAAGATACGCCTTATGTATTGGCATCAAGATCATCGATTTGAAGATATATATGTGATATGATCAAGAAGAAGAAATGAAGATGGAGTTCTTATGTGGAACTCAATATTAGCCATGCTCTGTCTTATGTGAGTATGAGAAGATACAAGGTTGAGTTGGGCAAGTTCAAGATGAGCATCCCACCGAGCGTGCCAGAATGTGTTGACTGCCAAAACCCACCGGCGGGCAGCGGCCTTGTCAACACCGTAGAGCCGGGGGGAGCCTAGAGCTGCGGCTGGCTGAGACCCCTCCGAGCGACGGCCCGCAATGCTCTTCTGGTCACACGCGGCGTTGCGAAGTGCAAGGGCGTGCCACCCGACCTATACCTGGTCGGGAAGGTGATGAGATTGCCTCGCTTATCCCGCGGGGCATACATGTAAACGTTAAATACGAGCCTCGATCGGCTCTCAGGTTATCCTGTGAATCGGCCCAAAGAGCCGATCCACCCATGATCCGCACGGGGTGTACGAATACTTGGTGGTCCCGCTCGACCAAGATGAAGCTAATGAGATCTACGACGATTTAGGGTTTTCACCACATAATCGGATCATCCTACTCCGGGTTGGGCCGGATGGCCACGCACGGTGCTCGTAAGCCGATCCTAAACAAGGCCAAAAACCAACATGAAGTTGATCCTAGGAACATCCCGTTTAGGACTTGCGAACGCCACCCTACGTGCCACAGGATCCTCCCCCTTTGTAAGGCCAAACTATTGCGGATATTAAACTAATCCTTGTAGAACAAGGAGCAATCGTAACGGATCGGATCTACTAAATAATGATCAAGCGGGTGCCGCCCCCACACCCGAGATAGGCGTGAGGACGGCTAGATATGCAAGGGTTGCACTACGTAAGCATGCTTAAACGAAGAACAATGCTAACCCTAACACATCTAATGATAACTACGTTGCTCGCCATCAAAAGCGCTTCAAGACGAGCAACGCATGAACAACATGGGGCTTGTGCTGCCTAGATCGCAAGATGCGATCTAGGCAGCATGTCGCTTACCTGATAGAAACCCTCGAGACGAAGGAGTTGGCGATGCGCCGAGATTGGTTTGTTTTTGGGGTTGAACGTGAGTTGTTGTTGTCCCACCGGGCGTGCCAGAATGTGTTGACTGCCAAAACCCACCGGCGGGCAGCGGCCTTGTCAACACTGTAGAGCCGGGGGGAGCCTAGAGCTGCGGCTGGCTGAGACCCCTCCGAGCGACGGCCCGCAATGCTCTTCCGGTCACACGCGGCGTTGCGAAGTGCAAGGGCGTGCCACCCGACCTATACCCGGTCGGGAAGGTGATGAGATTGCCTCGCTTAGTTTCTGCGGGGCATACATGTAAACGTTAAATACGAGCCTCGATCGGCTCTCGAGGTTATCTCGTGAATCGGCTCAAAGAGCCGATCCACCCATGATCCGTACGGGGTGTACGAATACTTGGTGGTCCTGCTTGATCAAGATGAAGCTAATGAGATCTACGACGATTTAGGGTTTTCACCACATAATCGGATCATCCTACTCCAGGTTGGGCCAGATGGCCACGCACGGTGCTCGTAAGCCGATCCTAAACAAGGCCAAAAAACCAACATGAAGTTGATCCTAGGAACATCCCGTTTAGGACTTGCAAACGCCACCCTACGTGCCACAGGATCCTCCCCCCCTTTGTAAGGCCAAACTATTGCAGATATTAAACTAATCCTTGTAGAACAAGGAGCAATCGTAACGGATCGGATCTACTAAATAATGATCAAGCGGGGTGCCGCCCCACACCTGAGATAGGCGTGAGGACGGCTAGATATGCAAGGGTTGCACTACGTAAGCATGCTTAAACGAAGAACAATGCTAACCCTAACACATCTAATGATAACTACGTTGCTCGCCATCAAAAGCGCTTCGAGTACGAGCAACGCATGAACAACATGGGGCTTGTGCTGCCTAGATCGCAAGATGCGATCTAGGCAGCATGTCGCTTACCTGATAGAAACCCTCGAGACGAAGGAGTTGGCGATGCGCCGAGATTGGTTTGTTTTTGGGGTTGAACGTGAGTTGTTCATGCTGAACTGTTGACTGCCAAAACCCACCGGCGGGCAGCGGCCTTGTCAACACTGTAGAGCCGGGGGGAGCCTAGAGCTGCGGCTGGCTGAGACCCCTCCGAGCGACGGCCCGCAATGCTCTTCTGGTCACACGCGGCGTTGCGAAGTGCAAGGGCGTGCCACCTGACCTATACCTGGTCAGGAAGGTGATGAGATTGCCTCGCTTAGTAGGCCGTGCCTTTCTTAGCGTATGCAGGTACAACCTTTCGGCTTCCTCCAGGCCGCGCAATCGCTGAACCCTGCGCTTCTGGGAACGGCTGAGTCCGTCAGGACACCACCTTGGCCGGTGGTACCTGTCTTCTTCCACTTCTCCCTCGTCTTCTGAATCTTCAAGATCTGCCCAACGAGGTGACTCAGCGCGTTTGCTTTGTGGTGGGAGAGGCCCTAAGCGTTCGAACACAGACACGTTGGCTGCCTCCTTCTTTTTCGATTGCATTACGGGCAATTGCCGATTGTGGGCAATCGGCTCATTCCTGAATCCCGGCGAGTGTACCGAAGAAGGGGCAGTCCCAATGCCCGGCGTTGTCGTCTTGCTCCCTTGATGCTTCCGTGGCATAGCGCTCATGCTCCTCCTCATCGTGATCCTGCCGACGATATCTTCCGGCTTCTCTAGCCAAACGATCTTCTCTATCACCGTAATAGGGTCGCCGGCGTTGACCATACTCGATTAACATATTTGTTGAGGAGGTGATCGAGAGGGGTCGCCGATATCTTATATTCTTCACCTCTCCTCTCGTGACATAGCGCTTGCCATCATGACGGAGCCGATCGCATGGAGCGGCCTCATCCGTATCCTTGCTGTGAGAGCAGCTGCCCTCATCTCCATCTTTGCCGAGTGGTTTCCGGGCCCTACCATGCTGATGCTGAACGAGGGGCCTGGTCGGCAACCTTCGGGGTAGGTGATTCCTACCATGTTAACGGCGGGGAAGGGTTGGGTGTCGACCTTCATGGCGTACTCGGTTGAAAATTAGCCGCCCTTCTCTATCGCCGCTTGGATGTGCTGACGCCACACCCGGCAGTCGTTGGTGGCATGGGAAAGCGAGTTGTGGAATTTGCAGTACGGCTTTCCGTTTAGCTCTTTCGCCGTGGGGAACTTGAGACCTTCAGGAACCGTCCCACCGGGCGTGCCAGAATGTGTTGACTGCCAAAACCCACCGGCGGGCAGCGGCCTTGTCAACACTGTAGAGCCGGGGGGAGCCTAGAGCTGCGGCTGGCTGAGACCCCTCCGAGCGACGGCCCGCAATGCTCTTCGGTCACACGCGGCGTTGCGAAGTGCAGGGCGTGCCACCTGACCTATACCTGGTCGGGAAGGTGATGAGATTGCCTCGCTTATCCTGCGGGGCATACATGTAAACGTTAAATACGAGCCTCGATCGGCTCTCGGGTTATCCCGTGAATCGGCTCAAAGAGCCGATCCACCCATGATCCGCACGGGGTGTACGAATACTTGGTGGTCCCGCTTGATCAAGATGAAGCTAATGAGATCTACGACGATTTAGGGTTTTCACCACATAATCGGATCATCCTACTCCAGAGTTGAGCCGGATGGCCACGCACGGTGCTCGTAAGCCGATCCTAAACAAGGCCAAAAAACCAACATGAAGTTGATCCTAGGAACATCCCGTTTAGGACTTGCGAACGCCACCCTACGTGCCACAGGATCCTCCCCCTTTGTAAGGCCAAACTATTGCGAGATATTAAACTAATCCTTGTAGAACAAGGAGCAATCGTAACGGATCAGATCTACTAAATAATGATCAAGCGGGTGCCGCCCCACACCTGAGATAGGCGTGAGGACGGCTAGATATGCAAGGGTTGCACTACGTAAGCATGCTTAAACGAAGAACAATGCTAACCCTAACACATCTAATGATAACTACGTTGCTCGCCATCAAAAGCGCTTCGATACGAGCAACGCATGAACAACGTGGGGCTTGTGCTGCCTAGATCGCAAGATGCGATCTAGGCAGCATGTCGCTTACCTGATAGAAACCCTCGAGACGAAGGAGTTGGCGATGCGCCGAGATTGGTTTGTTTTTGGGGTTGAACGTGAGTTGTTGTCTGCCAAATAATGATCAAGCGGGGTGCCGCCCCCACACCTGAGATAGGCGTGAGGACGGCTAGATATGCAAGGGTTGCACTACGTAAGCATGCTTAAACGAAGAACAATGCTAACCCTAACACATCTAATGATAACTACGTTGCTCGCCATCAAAAGCGCTTCGATACGAGCAACGCATGAACAACGTGGGGCTTGTGCTGCCTAGATCGCAAGATGCGATCTAGGCAGCATGTCGCTTACCTGATAGAAACCCTCGAGACGAAGGAGTTGGCGATGCGCCGAGATTGGTTTGTTTTGGGGTTGAACGTGAGTTGTTCGTACTGAAGCGCTTTTGATGGCGAGCAACGTAGTTATCATTAGATGTGTTAGGGTTAGCATTGTTCTTCGTTTAAGCATGCTTACGTAGTGCAACCCTTGCATATCTAGCCGCCCTCACGCCTATCTCAGGGTGGGGGCGGCACCCCGCTTGATCATTATTTAGTAGATCCGATCCGTTACGATTGCTCCTTGTTCTACAAGGATTAGTTTAATATCCGCAATAGTTTGGCCTTACAAAGGGGGGAGGATCCTGTGGCACGTAGGGTGGCGTTCGCAAGTCCTAAACGGGATGTTCCTAGGATCAACTTCATGTTGGTTTTTTGGCCTTGTTTAGGATCGGCTTACGAGCACCGTGCGTGGCCATCCGGCCCAACCTCGGAGTAGGATGATCCGATTATGTGGTGAAAACCCTAAATCGTCGTAGATCTCATTAGCTTCATCTTGATCAAGCGGGACCACCAAGTATTCGTACACCCCGTACGGATCATGGGTGGATCGGCTCTTTGAGCCGATTCACAGGATAACTCTGAGAGCCGATCGAGGCTCGTATTTAACGTTTACATGTATGCCCTGCAGGAAACTAAGCGAGGCAATCTCATCACCTTCCCGACCGGTATAGGTCAGGTGGCACGCCCTTGCACTTCGCAACGCCGCGTGTGACCAGAAGAGCATTGCGGGCCGTCGCTCGGAGGGGTCTCAGCCAGCCGCGGCTCTAGGCTCCCCCCGGCTCTACAGTGTTGACAAGGCCGCTGCCCGCCGGTGGGTTTTGGCAGTCAACACATTCTGGCACGCCCGGTGGGACCACCAAGTATTCGTACACCCCGTACGAATACCAAGGACAAACCAATGGAGCAAGATACTGCGTCCTAAACAAGGAGCAAGATGCGATCTAGGCAGCACAAGCCCCACGTTGTTCATGCGTTGCTCGTACTGAAGCGCTTTTGATGGCGAGCAACGTAGTTATCATTAGATGTGTTAGGGTTAGCATTGTTCTTCGTTTAAGCATGCTTACGTAGTGCAACCCTTGCATATCTAGCCGTCCTCACGCCTATCTCAGGTGTGGGGGCGGCACCCCGCTTGATCATTATTTAGTAGATCTGATCCGTTACGATTGCTCCTTGTTCTACAAGGATTAGATTGGTTTGTTTTTGGGGTTGAACGTGAGTTGTTGTTTATTCCATAAACCCTAGGTACATATTTATAGTCCAGCGGACTTTCTAATGTGGGCGTGCACTAAACCGTGCACGACCAAGATTCTATCTCCTAACTAAAATACGATCTAATATATTAGATACACGGGCAATTAAGCCCAACTTGGTATAAAAGGCCGATCCACATACTTCTTCCATATATTTCTTCACACCCATCTTCGATCGCGGCCCACCTCTGACTTGGTCAAATTCTGGTGATAACACATGCCCCCCTGGTTTTGGAAATAATATTTCCAAAATCATTACGTTTTTCTTTTGTCGGGTCACGTCTTGGCAGAGCAGAACTATTGTAGCATTTTTCGTCAAGTCGTGTCATGGCAGAGCAGAATGATTGCTCCGCACAATTTGACCGTTGTCTTTGAGTACTGCCTCCTTGAAAACTACTGTGGTACCCTCTTTATTTAACCGCTCTGAGCAGTCCGCCATTTCACCATCCTGCTTTGTTCTGGCCATCGGCACCCAAAAAACCCCCAAACTCCCACAGTCATGTCTGACGACAGCAGCGACGATGAAGACGAAGACGAAGCTCCCGTAGAGGGTTACGGAAGCAGCGACGAGAAACCCATCGGCAGTGGTGCCGATGAGAGCTCCGGGGACGACGACGAAGGAAGCGACGGCCTGTAGATTAAGATCTACTAACATAGGCCTAGCAATAGTAGATTGGTCAATAGACCCTTCTTCTGTTCTTCCTTCCCAAGCAATCGGCTCTTTCTTTGTATGGAATCCCCTCATCAATGAAGAAAATCCCTCACCTAATTTTGCCCCCTTGTCGATTGCCGAATGGAGTTGTCGTACAGGGAGCCGATGGCAAAATATCGGCTCATCTTGTTGTCTGAGGCCAAGCTGCGTATAAACTTATTTTGCTAAAGTCGATATCAGCGTACCGGCTCACGTTTTCGAAGTCGATGCCCGTGCATCGGCTGTACTTGCAAGTCGTTAATCTCCATATGTTTTCTCAAGTCGATGCACTGTGCATCGGCTCGATGTATATATTTTTTTTCTTCGGCCGATTCTGGAATCGGCCCCCACATCTTACTTGTCCATCATCCCACATGCTTGGGAAATATTTCTTGAGGTGTTGACCATTAACGGCCACGGGGAACTTTTCGCCGCTCAATTCCTCCGAGCATGTACGCATTACCCTTCAAGGCCTGGACCACTTTGTACGGGCCGTGCCAATTAGGAGACCATTTGCCATATGCCTTATCCCCGGTTCCCAATGGCAACACAGACTTCCCACACAAGATCACCAACTTGGAACTCCTTTGGTCTAACCTTTTTGTTGTAAGCACGAGCCACCCTGGCTTTGTTTTCCTTAATCTTCTCCAACGACCAAAGCCTGAGTTCTGTTGCGTCCTCAATAGTGTCGCTCATCAAAGCTGCATATTCTTCAGCTGTCAGATCATTCTGAAATGCGACGCGTCTTGATCCTGCCGTAATTTCCCAAGGCAATACGGCCTCCTGTCCATATACAAGCTGGTACGGCGAGGTCTTTATAGCTCCATGACACGACATGCGGTAGGCCCATAACGCTTCTGATAGCTTCTCGTGCCAATCCCGAGGGTTCTCGTCAATTTTCCTCTTGATCAGCTTGATCAGGCTTTGATTGGACGCCTCGGCCTGTCCGTTAGCTTGAGCATAGTAGGGGGATGATCGAATCAGCTTAATCCCGACATCATCACAGAACTTCCTGAATTCTTTAGAAGTGAAGACCGAACCTCCATCGGTCGTGATAGTCTGGGGGATCCCAAACCTATGAATGACGTGTTCTTTCACAAACTTGATCACGTCCTCCGACGTTACTTTTTTCATAGGGACGGCCTCCACCCACTTGGTGAAGTAATCTGTGATAACCAAAATCCATTCATGTTTTTTACATCGATGCCGGATGGATTTTGCCGATCATATCCATGCCCCACCCCGAAACGGCCAAGGTTTGATGATGGGGTTCATCGTCGACGCTGGCACCATCTCGAATTTTCCAAACATCCGACATGCTTGGCACCCCCGTAATAACCGAAGCAATCTTCAAGCATAGTGGGCCAATAAAACCACGATCGCTCGATCAACCACTTCATCTTATGAGCCGACTGATGTGTTCCACGGGCGCCTTCATGCACCTCATGTAAGAGCCGATTTGACTCGGTCGGTCCTAGGCACTTGAGTAACAATCCTTCTAATGTCCTGTAGAACATTTCGTCTCCTATAAGGACGTACTTCATGGCTCTGTATCTCACCCGTTTAGGTGCCCCCGAGCCGAATCTTTCAAATAATCGAAGATCTCGGCTCTCCAATCATTCTGTTCCAGGAATTGTATCTGAACTTCTGCTCCGTCGGCTATATCTATGTAGCCTGACGCCATTTGTGCGAGATTGTTGGCATCGGTATTCCGGGACCTCGGGATCCAATTGAAGTTAATGTACCGGAACTGTGTCATCAACTCACGGCATTCCACCCAATATGGGAACAGCGATTCACTTTCGCAACTATATTCCTCCGTGAGCTGGTTAATTACCAACTTTGAGTCCCCGAAGAGCTCTACAGCTTCAGCTCCAGCTTCCAATAACAATTCCATTCCTTTACGTATTGCCTCATATTCTGCTACGTTATTGGTGCAAGGGGTGGATAATCTGATGGAGAAGGAGTATTCCCCCCCGAGGCGATACGAGCAGGATGCCGATGCCGCAACCATCGTCACAAACCGATCCATCGAAGAACATAGCCCATGCACGAATGGATAGTGCTGCTATATTGGTGTTGATCCGTTCAGCGATGAGATCGGCTAACGCTTGGCCCTTAACTGCCTTCGCAGGCTGGTACCGGAGGTCAAATTCCGACAGCGCAAGCATCCATTTACCGAGTCGGCCTTTCAAAACGGGGGCCGACAACATGTGTTTGACGACGTCTGATTTACAGATGACGATGATTTCTGCCGTCAGAAGGATGTGATGAAGCTTGGTGCAGGTGAAGAATAAGCAAAGGCAAAGTTTCTCGACCTCAGGGTATCTTGTCTCCGCGTCCAGCATCCTTCTGCTGAGGTAGAAAACGACTCTTTCAACGCCATCGTAAAGTTGCACCACCACTGAAGCGATGGACGTATCAGCCATGCGACGGTAGATGTAGAATGGCTCTGTCTTGCTTGGGGCGGAACTAGCACGAGGCGGCGTTGTCGGATATCGCTTAATTTCGTCAAACGCTCGCTGTCGTTCGCCCCCGGTGAAACTCGTCGTCGGACTTGGTCTTCACCGGCGCCATGAACGGCTCGATTCGTCCCGACAAATTAGAGATGAACCGCCGGACGAAATTGATCTTGCCGATGAGGCGTTGAAGCTCTTTTTTCGTGGTCGGCGGCTGCATGGTACGCACCGCCTCCCGACTTTTCAGGCCGATCTCAATTCCCCGTTCATGAACCAGAAAACCTAGGAATTGACCAGCCGTCACGCCAAAGGCACACTTCTTCGGATTCATTCTCAACCCGAATTTCCGAGTCCGTTCTAGGACGTGCCGTAGATCGTCCAAGTGCCCCTCCATGGATACCGATTTGACCACCACGTCGTCGATATAGATCTCCACCAACTTGCCGATCAGATCATGAAATATATAATTCATGGCTCGCCGGTACGTTGCACCAGCATTCTTCAACCCAAAGGTCATGACCACGTACTCGAACAAGCCTACGCCCCTGGTACCTCGAATGCGGTCTTGTGTATGTCTTCCGGAGCCATGAAAATCTGATTATAACCGGCGTTGCCATCCATGAAGCTCAACACCTTGTGGCCAGCGGCGGCGTTTATTAATGTTTCCGCAACGGGCATCGGATATTCGTCCTTTGGGGTAGCTCGTTAAGATCTCGGAAATCGATGGCCACGCGCCATCGGCCGTCCTTCTTCTCCACCGGAACTATACTCGGAGATCCACTCGAGCATACCTGCATGGCCTGATGAATCCGGCGGCCAACATTTTCTCAATCTCCTTCTTGACTTCTTCCGGAATCTCGGCCCTCATCCGACGTGCTCGTTGTTGGAACGGCCGAAATCCTTTCTTCGGGGGAGGCGATGCTCAATGATGCTCCTGTCCAAACCAGGCATCTCTGTGTAATCCCATGCAAAGCAATCCGGGTATTCCTTCAACGGGGCTATCATCTGTCCCCGAGCTGCGGATCTAACTTCTTGCTGATAAAAGTAGGTCGAGGCTTATCTCCAGGACCGATGTCAACTTCCTCTAGCTCATCAGCTGATGTGAACCCGTACCCCAGCTTCCCGTCTCCTGTGAGGTCGACGCCGCATACTGGGAGGGCGGGCGATACGGACACAGCGGGCCGATTACTAGCATCGGCTTCTACCTTGATCATCACCAGGATGTTTTGGCGGTGTCGGGGCCGATCACACGGAGCAGCCTCTTCCTTGTCTTTGCCATAAGAGGAGTTGCCTTCTCCCTTATCTTCATCAAGGGGGTGCCCCAGTTCTATCATGTTGATGTTGAATGGATGTCCTGGTTGGCACCTCCAGGGGTGAGTACCGTTAACCCTGTCAACGGCACGCGCGAGTGAATTACGCGTTCCTAGTCTCGCCGATGTGCGCGACAACGGCAAGCGGGGCTGGGGTGACACTTTCCCTTGGTAGGTCCTGAGAGCTGACTCCAACAAAGAGTACGGATTCTTCATGACCTGCCTGATCATCCGAACGGCGACATGCTCCAAAGTATTCACCAGGCTCTCAGAATGGAGGCGCAACGAGTGAGCCACCATGCCACCAATCTCGTGGCGTACGGCCCTGGTACGTTCTTCCGACGGGACGAGATAGGTCCACTTCGTCGAGTGCGCCTTCCGGTGAGAAATCCTTCCGCGTGACGCCATGCGGATGGGTCCTGTGATACAAGCCGATGAGGTCGGCTTCGAGGGTAGCCTTGATCTCGTTGTATTGCTTCTTGAGGTCGTCAGGCGGATCCTCGTAGGTGACGCGGCGTGCCGTCCGCCATCTCGGATGTAGATGGCGATGTGGTTGATGTAGACGATAGTCCCACCGGGCGTGCCGAGAATGTGTTGACTGCCAAAACCCACCGGCGGGCAGCGGCCTTGTCAACACCTGTAGAGCCGGGGGAGCCTAGAGCTGCGGCTGGTCGAGACCCCTCCGAGCGACGGCCCGCAATGCTCTTCTGGTCACACGCGGCGTTGCGAAGTGCAAGGGCGTGCCACCTGACCTATACCTGGTCAGGAAGGTGATGAGATTGCCTCGCTTAGTTTCCTGCGGGGCATACATGTAAACGTTAAATACGAGCCTCGATCGGCTCTCGGGTTATCCTGTGAATCGGCTCAAAGAGCCGATCCACCCATGATCCGTACGGGGTGTACGAATACTTGGTGGTCCTGCTTGATCAAGATGAAGCTAATGAGATCTACGACGATTTAGGGTTTTCACCACATAATCGGATCATCCTACTCCGAGGTTGGGCCGGATGGCCACGCACGGTGCTCGTAAGCCGATCCTAAACAAGGCCAAAAAACCAACATGAAGTTGATCCTAGGAACATCCCGTTTAGGACTTGCGAACGCCACCCTACATGCCACAGGATCCTCCCCCCCTTTGTAAGGCCAAACTATTGCAGATATTAAACTAATCCTTGTAGAACAAGGAGCAATCGTAACGGATCAGATCTACTAAATAATGATCAAGCGGGTGCCGCCCCCACACCTGAGATAGGCGTGAGGACGGCTAGATATGCAAGGGTTGCACTACGTAAGCATGCTTAAACGAAGAACAATGCTAACCCTAACACATCTAATGATAACTACGTTGCTCGCCATCAAAAGCGCTTCGAGTACGAGCAACGCATGAACAACGTGGGGCTTGTGCTGCCTAGATCGCAAGATGCGATCTAGGCGACATGTCGCTACCCGATAGAAACCCTCGAGACGAAGGAGTTGGCGATGCGCCGAGATTGGTTTGTTTTTGGGGTTGAACGTGAGTTGTTGTTTATTCCATAAACCCTAGGTACATATTTATAGTCCAGCGGACTTTCTAATGTGGGCGTGCACTAAACCGTGCACGACCAAGATTCTATCTCCTAACTAAAATACGATCTAATATATTAGATACACGGGCAATTAAGCCCAACTTGGTATAAAAGGCCGATCCACATACTTCTTCCATATATTTCTTCACACCCATCTTCGATCGCGGCCCACCTCTGACTTGGTCAAATTCTGGTGATAACAGTGGATCACATGCTTGAAACTTGTCGTCCATTCGGTGATAATGGACATGTGAAGATGTGCATCAATGGAGCTTTCCCATCATAGTGTATGGGGAGCATTTGTGAGTCTTCACGAAGCAACATTGATCAAGTGAGGCATTCCGGCTTGAGTGGAGCTTGAAGAGTTATCATCAAGATCAAGCGGGATGCGCAAGGCAAAGGTATGGCCTTGCTAGGTTTTCCTTTTACCGGTCTCAAGGTGGTTGTTGGGGGACCGGATTATAGGATAGATAGCCGCAATATCAAGAGGGGCTTTCGGTTGGGTAACTTGATCACATCGTCTTAGGGAGCTCAATCCTTTGCATACTTTGCATATCCCTATTGCTTCTTGGTGTTTCTCTGTGAGAGGTTCTTGAGCTTGTTGCTAGCTTTACAACAAGCCCAAGTTCATCGAAAACAGAATCCGCATGCATCTTCTATTGCGTTTTCGAGTTTGGACGTCTTCGCCGTTTCTTGACGGTGGGATACTCCCTCTCTAAAAACATCTAAAAATATCCTGTGAGGAGTCTCCATATCTTTCCAACAAAATTAGTTTCATGTCAATCGGGGTCCGGACACAAAAGTTATCACAGTTTTTGTATAACATGTTTTACCTGTTGGCCCGGTTTCTCACCCGGCGTGACCGGCCGTCCCACCGGCCGGCCCGGTTCAAACCGGCCCGTGGACTGGTGCCAACCGGGCCATGTACTGTAAGACACAGAAGTGTCCCGGTCATGGCCCGGTCACATGCCCGGTTTGGACCGGTCGGGTCCGGCCCCTCGTCCGGTCTGACCGGGCGGTGGACCGGCCTCCCCGGCGCAGGTTCTGCGCGACAAATACCCGCCCCAGTCATGACCCGGCGCCTGGTCCGGTTTGGACCGGCTGGTCCGGTCTATGGCCCGGTCTGTCCGGGCCCTGGACCGAACGGCCCGGCCCCAGGCCCGATTGACCGGCCTCCTCGATGGTTGACTCAGCCCAACTTTTCCCCAACGGTTATATTTGCTCTTGGGCTATAAATAGCCCTTCTTCCACCTTGGGATGTACTAGTTCTTCCACTCTCTCTCCTCCATTGTTGACTTTGAAGAACTTGCCCTCTCTCTTGATTCCCCCCATGATTCTTGCTCATTCTTGAGGGATCTAAGAGAGGAGATCTAGATCTACAATCCCCACCAATCCATCTCTCTCCTCTAAGTGAGGGGAACCCTTTGGATCTAGATCTTGGAGTCATTTGTTGATTTCCTCTTTGTTCTTCCTCTCTAATCTCATCCTAGCATTTGTTGCTTTGGTGGGATTTGAGTGTGAAGGATTTGAACACCTCTAGTGTTCTTGCTTTGCATCATTGCATAGTGTTGAGCTCTCCACCACGATTAGTTCGAGTGAGAGACCGTGAGCTTGTTACTCTTGGAGGGAGACCTCCTAGTTGGCTTGGCGGTTGGTGCTCCGGTGATCTCTTCAAGGAAGATTGTGAAGAGGCCCAGGCTTCTCCTTCGTGGAGCTTGTGAAGTGGTTGTGGAGCTTGCCATCTCCGGAGCGGAGGAAAAGCTAACCATAAGGAAAGGGTCATTATCCTTCGTGGGTGTGGCTCGGAGAATAGGGTGAGCCTTCGTGGCGCGGGGAATCCTTCGTGGGACATCCGCTCCTCCAAACGTGACGTACCTTCTTGCAAAGGAAGGGAACACGGGAATACATCCTCGTCTCCGCGTGCCTCGGTTATTTCTATACCCGAGCTCTCTTTCCTTGTGATAGCCATCGTGCTTGAAGTACATATATCTTGCTATCACTTGTGCTACATATATCTTGTGCCTATCTTGCTTAGCTCTAGTTTCTATTATTACACTTAGTTGAGCTTAGCATATTTAGGGTTTGTGCTTGTAAACTAAACGTTAGTTTAATTCTGCATTCTTACAAGACAAATTTGCAAGAGTTTTTAATTGCCTATTCACCCCCCTTCTAGGCGACATCTCGATCTTTCACTAAGAGCTCGACAGCTTATTTAAGTAGGGTTCTAGACTGCTCGGCTTTACTACTTCTACTCGATACGACTACTCATCTGTCTCGACTTCCTCGACTATGCCATAGTCTACACCTTCCACTTCTCCTGACAAGTCTGGCTCATCGTAAACCACCTCATAGCTGCCCTCAGGTGCGTCGGGTAGTCTCCTTCGTCAGATTTACAATCTAGCAAGGGTTTCGAAGTAAAGGGTGAGTATAGAAGTACTCAACAAGTTCAAAGGGGGAAAAGGTGTTTGATGCACTAGCTACGACCGTTGATCAGGAAATCTCAGATCAATGCATGTTTCGTAAACATTCTTCAAAAGGTTATTTTTATTAGGAAATTTTGGTGGGGCAACAAAGAGGGAGAACACAAGACCGCTTGGGTCTCAATGGGAGGAGATGACGAAGCCCAAGTACATGGGAGGTTTGGGGCTTCGAGATACTGAACTATTTAATTAACCTAGCCATCCTAGCACGCCAAGCTTGGTGAATTCTCCAAGACTCTACGACTTTAAGTGCTCGAACTATCAAGGCACTCTATCATCCTAATGTTGATTTTCTAGATGTTGGATTGGGTAGCTATCCTTCACAGATTTGGCGTGCTTTGATAGAAGGAAGGGATGTTATTACCCAGGGTCTCATTCTGCGTGTTCGTGATGGCACATCTACACATATTTGGATGCAAAAGTGGCTCCCATGTGATCAATCAATGAGACCGATCGTCTGTTTAGCGGCTGACCCGCCTATGATGGTGATTGAGCTGATTGACTCTACATCAGCAACATGGGATATATATGGAGAAGTTTAATAATATTTTATCCGGGTTGACGTTTATACAATAAAGAGCATTCCGCTTTGCACTCGGACTATCCAAGAATTTTGGTCTTGGAATTTTGAAAAGCGTGGAGTCTCCATGGTAAGATTTGCATATCAGATACTTGTGGAGATGATAACCTTCAAGTGCAGGGGATCACCGCAGTATAATTCTATAAGTATTTGAGTGTCGAACCCATGAGTATCTGAAGGTAAACTATATATTCTTTAAAGCCCTATAACCCACTTATATGAATTTATATGCAAAGCTAGGAGATATGGTGTGTGTCTGTAGAGGTTTTTACTAAAAACTATATGTGCTGAAATTAATATGCAAGAAGTAAAACTATTGCAAGAATAAGTAAAGTGCAATAAAGTAAAATGAAATGAGATGAAGTGAAATAAAGTGGAGTAACTCAAGAGAGAAAGTGTTCAGGAAAATTGCTATTTCATTTGTGTAGTTGTCATAATTAGTGAAGCTCATTGTAGTCTTTTTAGTGCCTCTTCTAGGGAGGAGCCATAGATAGGTGTAGCCATATACATGTGCAAGTACACCCCTAGTGATTTATCCTAAGGCCATTTTCATGAGCAAATAAAGGAATTGTTAAGACATGCATCTAAGAATGCCCAACCACCATTGTAAGATTAAAGGTCCCCATAATTGGTTCCCCCGTTAACATGCATATAAGAAGCAGGACCGGGTTTATGTCGCTCCCACTATCCCTTATCCTGTCAACATGCAACGGTGATAACGTTATGCACCTCCTTGACATATGTGTGCACTCATATATAAATATATAAGACCGTCATAGAAGATAAATAATAAATGTATGCAACCAACAACAAACTGTATAACAATTGCCATGAACAATTCACTACTCAAACATCAACATAGAGATACAATAGATCAAGAGAAAACAATATATTGCATCATACATCATGTTGGCCAAGAGATTATAGAGGGGGGTGATGAAGAGTTGTTGTAGATGTTTATGAAGATGATGAAGATGGTGTTGATGCCCAGCCGGAGGAGGGTGGAGTCCACCGGAGGCGATTTCGGTAGCGTTTCTCCCCTCCGATCTCCGCCGGCAGTGGCCTGCTGACTCTGTGTTTATGTGTTTTTGATCTACGCCGATGTATCCTCGATGACCCCCCCCCCAGGGTCGTATATATAGTAGTTTTTAGGACAAAATAAGTTGGTTCACGAAAAGATGAGGCGAAACAGACGCTCGAGGGCCGAAAGAGGCCTGGTGGTGCGTCCAGAAGGGGAGCCCGCGCCACCCTCTCTCTTTCCTAGCCTTTTGAAATCCTGGTGACCCACTTTAGATCATTTTGTTCGTCTCGAAAATTACGAAGCGTGGCCCCTGGCCTTGCCCTTTTTGGAGTCTCGTAGCTTCTGGAAAGTCAAAAACACTAAAAAGTGGCGTTTCCTGCCAAACAGAATTAGAACCGGGGAAGGGGCATTGTTTAGAAAATTCCCTAAAACATCATAAAACATGAGAATAACATTATATAAGATTCAAATATGTGATAATATGTTGCAATAAAGTGCAAAGTTCATGTAGGCATTTTACATGCATCAGGAAACAAAAGTGAGAAGGGAAGCCTGGCTAGAGAGGCATACAACTAGCTCTGATAGTACTCGTGACATAAAATGTTGGACAAAAGTGTGGAAGGTAGATGTCCCCTCGAAGATCAGAGTTTTTCTATGGCAGTTGGCTAAACAGTCTCTACCTACAACAGATTTGTTGCATCACCGGAATATGTTAACCACCCATGCATGTTCATTGTGTGGAGCTCCGGACTCGTGGCGCCATTCACTGATGGAGTGTGTGATGGCTAAAAGTGTATGGGCTCTAGCGGAGGAGGAGGTAGTCAAGCATATGTTTGCCACTTCAGAACCCTCTATCAAGAATTGGATTTTCGTCATGATGGAGTCTCTCCCACAAGATGATTTTGTGAAGGTTCTCGTTACCTTTGGGCGATTTGGACGGCGAGGCGGAAAGCTATTTATGATGGGGAGTTTCAAAGCCCATTATCTACACATTTTTTTTGTTAAAAAGTATCTTGATGATTTAGCTTTGGTCCCGAAGCCGAAACCTTCCGCTGCACAACCAGCAACTCCGGCAGTATGTCCTAAGTGGATCCCTCCAGTGAATGATTTTGTGAAAGCTAATGTGGATGGGGCGGTCTCACAAGACAATGAAGAATGTTCTGTTGTTGTCATCCTAAGAGATAGACAAGGCCACTACCTAGATTGTCTTCCCAGGTGTGATCGATCCACCTTATCTGGAAGCTCTTGATTGTCAGGTGGTTCTCTCACTTGCAACCGATCTTTCCCTTCGTAGAGTTTGTGTTGCAAGTGATTGCAAGTAGGTGGTGAATGACATAGCTGCTGGAATGGGAGGGATTTATGTACCAATTAATTACCAAAGAGATTCTAGCACATCGTTTAGAGTTTGAAAAGATTACCTTTGTCCATGAAGGAAGGTAATCAAACTCAGAAGCTCATAGCTTATCTTTCTTTATGTACCAATTAATTACCAAAGAGATTCTAGCACATCGTTTAGAGTTTGAAGAGATTACCTTTGTCCATGAAGGAAGGTAATCAAACTCCGAGGAGGATCTACTACTTCCGCTGCCCGCTGGAACGGGGAGGTGGACGTCGTCTTCATCAACAACCGAACGTGTGACCGAGTACGGAGGTGCTGCCCGTTCGTGGCGCCGTGATCAAGATCTTCTACGCGCTTTTGCAAGCGGCAAGTGAACGTCTACCGCAACAACAAGAGCCTCATCTTGTAGGCTTTGGAATCTCTTCAAGGGTGAGACTCGATAAACCCCTCGTTGCTACCGTCTTCTAGATTGCATCTTGGCTTGGATTGTGTGTTCGCGGTAGGAAATTTTTTGTTTTCTATGCAACGAATCCCTACAGTGGTATCAGAGCCGTGTCTATGCATAGATGGTTGCACGAGTAGAACACAATTGTTTTGTGGGCGTTGATGCTTATGTTGTCTTTAGTTTGAGTACTTTGCATCTTTGTGGCATAGTGGGATGAAGCGGCTCGGGCTAACTTTTCATGACCGCGTTCATGAGATTTGCTCCACGCTCGACATGCAACTTGTATTGCATAAGTGGCTTTGCGGGTGTCTGTCTCTCCTACTATAGTGAAGATTCAATTTACTCTTCTATTGACAACACTAGTATCACCGTTGTGGTTCATGTTCGTAGGTAGATTAGATCTCACTCGAAAACCCTAAACCACGTAAAATATGCAAACCAAATTAGAGACGTCTAACTTGTTTTTGCAGGGTTTGGTGATGTGATATGGCCATAATGTGATGATGAATATGTATGAGATGATCATTATTGTATTGTGGCAACCGGCAGGAGCCTTATGGTTGTCTTTAAATCTCATGTTGAGTAGTATTTCAAAGTAGTTGTAATAGTTGCTACATGAGGTGAACAACCATGAAGACGGCGCCATGGACCTTGACGCTACGCCGACGATGATGGAGATCATGCCCGTTGATGATGGATATCATGTCCGTGCTTTGGAGATGAAGATCGAAGGCGCAAAGACTAAAGGGCCATATCATATCACATATGAATTGCATGTGATGTTAATCCTTTATGCATCTTATTTTGCTTAGATCGCGACGGTAGCATTATAAGATGATCCCTCACATTAATATCAAGATAATAAAGTGTTCTCCCCTCGTATGCACCGTTGCACGGTTCGTCGTTTCGAAGCATCTCGTGATGATCGGATGTGATAGACTCAACGTTCACATACAACGGGTGTAAGCCATGTTGCACACGCGGAATACTAGGGTTTGCTTGACGAGCCTAGCATGTACGGACATGGCCTCGGGACAACGGAAACCGAAAGGTTGAACACGAGTCATATGGATGATGTGATCAACATGTTGATGTTCACCATTGAAGCTACATCATCTCACGTGATGATCGGTTTTGGTGTAGTGGATGTGGATCGTGTACCACTTAACAACTATGAGGGATGTTGTAATGAGTGGGAGTTCATTAGTAATTAGATTAAAACATGAACTAATTATCATAAACATAGTCTGAGTAGTATTTTGAATTAATTTTGTAGTATTGGCATCCGTTTTCTACCAAGCGCTAGTCTTGTTATTGAGATAGAAATACTGTTAAAATCCGACAATAAACTTTACGGACTGGTACCGTATTGTTAAAGAATCAAGAAATGATTAAGTCCTATTGCAAACTTTTAGTAAACCTCACATTGTTGATTCAAAGAGCTATGGTTTCAATTAGTACCTAAAGTTATCTTGTCTCCGTGAAACTTGAATTTCAAATCTGTTTGAAAAGTAAGGAGCTGAAAATTTAGTTTTCAGAAATAATCAAGGTATGAGATATATCTGATATCTAAGACCTTATTGCAAGATGATAGAATATAATTTTGTGAGACTACATAAACTCATAAGTTTTATGGGAATGTACGAAGGTTGAAGACGCAAGGCGTCCCAATCCTCCAACCATTGGGGCACTAACGATATTCGCATATCCATGAAGTGATCATCCTTAGTATGCACCGTTGCTAAGACTCGTAGTTTCGTAGCATCACGTGATGATCGGGTGTTATAGATTCTACGTGTGCTTACAACGGGTGCAAGCCAGATTTGCACATGCGAATACTAAGGTTAAACTTTACGAGCCTAGCATGTACAGACATGGTCTCGGAAAAGTCGTCATGATATGATGGATAAAATTATGAGTGAAATTGTTCATCATATTACAAAGTTACTAATAGTGAAATCCGGAACACTTGTCATATGATGATCAACTTCAAAGTAAGAACCTCAAGGTTATTGGTATTTGACCAACAAGCCTAGAAGTTATTGATGTTGAAGTGTTTTTCTGAATAATGAGGAAAGCTAAAAGAGAAACTACAAAAGTTTATTGGCAGAAAGAAAGAAAAGACTAGAAAGTCTAGCTCAGGTGTATATAAATGATATACATGTTATGGTTGTATTCCTAGTTAGGTCACACAATGAAATTCTTGGGTATTAGTACCATATTGGTTGGTATGAAGTGTCATACAAAACAACGCGATACAAGAATACAATGGCCTAAGTGACTGATAAGGAATATGGTAATAATGCACGTCTGGAACATAATAAAGTGTTGTTATGTTTATCGTTGGCATTCTACCTAGCCCTTAGAATTTATAATAAAGAACTTAATAATTGTTATTTTGCTCTGGTCAAATGAAAACAATGAGTTGTTCAAATTATGACATTACTCCATGTACGATGGATAAGTTATTATAAATCTTAATGGTGAAACACACACACATAATACTGACGCTAAAAGGCAAATGATTTGAATTCCACTTATTTGTTGAACCGCCATTTAGGTCATGTTAGAAAGGAACGCATGAAGGAACTCCATGCAAATGGATTTTTGGAGTCATTTGATTTTTGAATCGTTTGGCGCTTGCAAATCTTTTCTAAAGAGAATGACTAAAATACCGTTCATAGGCCAAGAGTTGAACGGGCAACTAACTTAGTGGAAACATACATGCTGATGTATGTGGTTCACTGGGCATAGTTGTGTGCGGGAGATTCTTCTACTTCATGAAAACTTCCAACAATGAATTGAGTATATATATGTGGATATATTCGATAAGGAAGAAGTTTGAAACATTTGAATGGATTCAAATAAATTTCAGCATGAAGTGGAAATCATCGTAATAGAAAAGTCAAATATCTATGATTGGATCATTGGGAAAATATTTGAATTACGAGTTTTTAGCGAACATCTAAGAGAGTTATGAAATTGTTCTACAACTCACATTTCTTGGAGTATCATAATATTTTTAGTATCCGAGAGATGTATCCAAACCTTGTTGGATTGTTGATGAGATAAAATATTATGATGCCATTATATTTTTGTGGGTTATGCTTTAGTGACTACCGCTTTTACACTGAATAGAGCATCATCATGATCCGTTGAAATGACACCATACGAGTTATGGCATGGGTATGAATCCTGATAGTCTTTTCTTAAATTTTGGTATGCATAGCATAAGTAAATAAGTTTACAACCAAAATCGGATAAATGTCTTTGTTGGTTATCCCGAGAGATTTGATTGGGAATTCTTCCCACAAGACAAAGACAAAAGTGTTTGTCAATGTTTCTTATTTCCGAGAAATTGTTTCTAGCGAAGTATTTGAGTGGGAGGACAATAGAACTTGATAAGGTTTATGAACACTGAGCATAATGATCAGAGTAGCGCAGCATCGGAATTGGTTCCGGAAGCGGCCACATCGATCATAGCTCCCATGACTACAAAATGTTTTAGCCATGGAGATCAAAGTACCTATTGAACTTTGTAGGTATGATTTACTTTGTGATCAAATAAATGATTTATGGACAAAGGATTGTTTTTTGAACAATGATAAATCAACTACATACAAAGAAGTTATGATGGGCCCTAACTCCGTTAAAATGGCTATACGCCATGAAATCCAAAATAGATGAATACTTTTTGAAAGTAAATGGATCTATAAAATTGATGGACTTGGATGGAATATCCTTGAAGAAGCTTGACTTGTCGAAAAGTTGTTTACGACAAAGTTCAAAGAGTTGACTACGATAAGATTAGATCTTCCATAGCAATGCTTATAGTCTATATGGATTATTCTAGTAATCACTACATATTTCTTTTATGAGATATGCTAGTAGGATGGCAAAATACACTACTTAACAGAAGTGTGTATTAAAGGTGTATACAAGATACAACCAATAGTTTTGCTAGTCCATAGAATACTAGATAGGTATACGAACTTCAATTGGATGAAGTGAGTATCGCGGAGTTGGAATCTTCACCAGATGAAAATAGTCAAAGAGTTTTTGATTTCATCGGAGACGATGAAGAGGCTTGCATTTGCAAGAAATTAAGTGGGAGCGCTGAGACATATTTATAATACTTATGTAGATGACATATAGTTGGTTATAAATAATGTAATTATATACTTGATTAAAAGGTTTCATTGAGAATTAACTTTAATGAAAGGATATGGACTAAAACATATTTAGTGTCAAGATCTATGAAGATAGATTGAAACACATAATAAGTTTAAGTCAAAGTACATAGAATGGATATTGAAGTAGTTCAATATAGAAATATTAAGAAGGTGCTATTTTCATGCGAAGGTTTAACAAGACTTGAGTGTAATTGACACTCGATGAGTAAAAACACATGAGTGATTTTAGATCACGAATAATATGTACAAAATCAGATGTCCTATGCTCTAAAAGGTTAGGAGCATATACCAGAATGATTCATGTGATGATCATTGGACAAACAGTAAGAATATCCTTGTGTGCTTTAGAAGAACCAAGGATATATATATAGTTTTATATGGGGTAATGACAAACAAATCGATGTAAGGTGTTACACCGATATTAGTTTGGTCACATATACAAATAAAATTTCAATCTCAGTTAGGCTAAGTGTTGTTTAAAAGGTAGCACAATGAGCTAGAAGTTGTCTATGCTAGATTTAGAAGAATTCTAAATATTGTGACGGATTCTACAAATGAAGGCAGAGTATGTCATTGTTTTGACAATGACATAGGATGTTAAGTCAAGAAGTTCTTTGAGAACTTGGTGTAGTTCCGACAGAGTCAGAACTTTGAAGCTATATTGTGTGTGACAATATTAGTGACATATTTCAGACCGCGGAATTAAGGTTTCACCAGAAGACCAAACATATTTAATGCCGACTCATTTGGAAATGAGTGATGCGTTGAGACGCAAATGAATTACAAAATACATACGGTTTTGAGCATGTCAGATCCGTTGACTAAAACCTCTCCCGTGAGCAATACATGATAAAGCACCGGAAGGCCAAGGTGTTATATCTTTACAAATGTAAACTAGATTATTGACTCTAGTGCAAGTGGGAGACTGTTGGAGATATGCCCAAGAGGCAATAATAAATGGTTATTATATATCTTTGTGTTTATGATAATGTTTACATACCATGCTATAATTGTATTAACCGAAACATTGATACATGTGTGTTATGTGAACAACAAGGAGTCCCTAGTAAGCCTCTTGTATAACTAGCTTGTTGATTAATAGATGATCATGGTTTTGTGATCATGAACATTGGATGTTATTAATAACAAGGTTATGTCATTATATGAATGATGTAATGGACACACCCAATTAAGCGTAGCATAAGATCACGTCATTAAGTTATTTGCTATAAGCTTTCGATACATAGTTACCTAGTCCTTATGACCATGAGATCATGTAAATCACTTATACCGGAAAGGTACTTTGATTACATCAAACGCCACTGCGTAAATGGGTGGTTATAAAGGTGGGATTAAGTATTCGGAAAGTATGAGTTGAGGCATATGGATCAACGAGTGGGATTTGTCCATCCCGATGACGGATAGACATACTCCGGGCCCTCTCGGTGGAATGTCGTCTAATAGTCTTGCAAGCATATGAATGAGTTCATAAGAGACCACATACCACGGTACGAGTAAAGAGTACTTGTCATGAGACGAGGTTGAACGAGGTATAGAGATACCAATGATCAAACCTCGGACAAGTAAAATATCGCGTGACAAAGGGAATTGGTATCGTATGTGCATGGTTCATTCGATCACTAAAGTCATCGTTGAATATGTGGGAGCCATTATGGATCTCCAGATCCCGCTATTGGTTATTGGTCGGAGAGAGTACTCAACCATGTCCGCATAGTTCGCGAACCGTAGGGTGACACACTTAAAGTTGGATGTTGAAATGGTAGAACTTGAATATGGAATGGAGTTCGAAGTTTTTGTTCGGAGTCTCGGATGGGATCCAGGACATCACGAGGAGTTCCGGAATGGTCCGGAGAATAAGATTCATATATAGGAAGTCATTTTCTAGTTCTGAAAATGATCCGGTATTTTCTCTGGAAGGTTCTAGAAGAGTCCGGAAGAAATAAGGATGGAAGGTGGAGTCCCAGAGGGACTCCACCCACCTTGGCCGGCCAGCCTAAGGGAGGAGGAGTCCCAAGTGGACTCCCCACCATGGTGGCCGGCCACCCCACCAAGGAAAGGGGGGAGTCCCACTCCCCCTAGGTTTGGTCACATGGAAGGTTTTTGTTGGGGTCTTATTCGGACTCTTTGACCTAAACCTTGGGGCTTCCACCTATATAAAGAGGGGAGGAGAGGGGCTGGCCGGCCACACCCTTGCCACCATGGCCGCACCCTCTCATGGCTGCCCTAGCCAGCGCCCCCTCTCCCAAACCCTAGCGGTTCCCTCCTACTTCTCTCTCCCACATAGCTTAGGCGAAGCTCTGTCGGAGATCTCCTCCACCACCGGCACCACGCCGTCGTGCTGCCGGGATTCCGAGGAGGATCTACTACTTCCGCTGCCCGCTGGAACGGGGAGGTGGACGTCGTCTTCATCAACAACCGAACGTGTGACCGAGTACGGAGGTGTTGCCCGTTCGTGGCGCCGTGATCAAGATCTTCTACGCGCTTTTGCAAGCGGCAAGTGAACGTCTACCGCAACAACAAGAGCCTCATCTTGTAGGCTTTGGAATCTCTTCAAGGGTGAGACTCGATAAACCCCTCGTTGCTACCGTCTTCTAGATTGCATCTTGGCTTGGATTGTGTGTTCGCGGTAGGACAATTTTTGTTTTCTATGCAACGAATCCCTACATTAACATGGGTGCTAGTTTTGAAGATTTCGTCGAGACAGATTTATTGGTGAAAACAGATCTTAAATCGGAATTGAAGTTTGTGAGATAAAACGTTTTGAATTTTCAAATTCGGAAAGATTCTTGCTTATGTCATCAAATTCGTCTGTTTCTACATGCATGCAAAACTTTCCCTCAATAGCCTCCATTACAGTCCAAAATTTGCTAAAAATGGAAAAAATTTGGTTGGAAACTGACCGCTCATTCTCTCCCTGACGCTCGAGCGCTAGCTAGGGCAGCCCGTCTAACAGACCCCTTAAAAGGGCCAAACCCATATAATAACCGCCGGAATACGGGTTTGGGCTCTACCCGGCCGTCTAGCAGGCCCCGTAAAAATGGCCCCCGCTTCGATTTTTGCTGGTTTTGATTACGGGGCGGGTCTTCGCCCCCTACTTGTGCGGGGTGGGAGCGGGGATAGAGGGCCAAACCAGTATCCTCCCCTCCACTGCGCGCAAAGGGTTTCGCTGAAGCCAACTGCCGCCGTTGCCGCCTGATCTCCTCCGCCCCGCCCTTCCCGGTTGGATCCCACTGCCATGGATCGTCCGCAAGGGCCGCCTACCGCCGGCGGTGCACCTCCTTCGGTCGCGGTGGTGGATGTCCCCGTCGGAGGTCCACCAAACGCCGGCGACGTGTCAGCCATGATCTCCGCCACCATCCCGTCAAAGAGGAAGAGGATTCCGAAGCAATTCTTCGAAGCACCTGCGGCGGCCGCAGCTCCGCCGGCCGAAGCCCCGCCGGCTGCCAAGAAGGGGGGGCAGGATGAAGACCAAGGCGGTCGGGCCGAGGGGCGCCACGCCGGCCAAGGTGAGGACAAAGGAAATCAGCTGCATCGGCCTCGGGCCTCCATCGCCCTCCAAGGCCACGGCCCCTCCTCCCTCCGTTCTGTCTGATGCGCCGCCCGCGCCGCCGCCACCCACCATGGACGTAGTCAAGGTGTTCGATGTTGAGTCCACAACATCGTACATGGACATGCTCAACGAATCCGCGGTGAATTTGGACGCCGACATCGATGCATTCGATGGGGAGTGCAACGTCCAAGAGATTGATGACGAGGAGGAGGTGGTTGAGGTTGATCCGGTTGCCGCTGGTTCTTCATCGACGCTGGAGCCACGCACGGCGAACTACAGCGAGATCGAAGACGCCATCTTGGTCCGTGCTTGGAGCAAGGTGGGGATGGATGCATGCACCAGAGTGGACCAAGGCGGCAAGCGCTACTCGCAGCGCATTGAGGATCTCTACCACCAGCTAAAGCCTCGCACCAAGAGCATGGCCGACAGATCCTACCGCTCCCTTGAAGGCCGATGGAACATCGTCAAACCAGCTTGTTCTCGTTGGAGTGCTGCCATGGATCAAGTGGTCGACAACCCCCTTAGTGGATGCGTGCCGGAGGACTATGTAAGTTTTCCTTGTTTGTTGCTATCCATATTATGTGCTGATGATGTGCAAACATCACATAATATTGTTGTGCAGCCAAAGTATGCTCAAGCCCGGTACAAGGACATGGACGGCTCCAAGAACAAGGAATTTCAATTTTAACATTGCTTTTCCATTCTTCAACATCTTCCTAAGTGGAAGTTGAGGGACAACGAACCAAAGTGCAATAAGGAGGCACTGCTCACCATGGATGATGAAGCGGAGGAATTGAGTGCGAGAAACGCCGGCAAGCCCGAGGGCAACAAGAAAGCCAAGGAGAGGGTCAAGGTAGAAGGCGAAGCAGCTAGCTTCCGGGAGAAGTTGGATCAACTCATGAAGTCCAAGGAGGCATTGACGATGAAGACATCGGAGACCAAGCTCCTCATCACCGATAAGAAGAAGGAGGTGAAGCTTGCCAAGGTGAAAGCAAGGCGGGAAGATGCGAAGTTGAAGGCCGAGCTTGACTTGAGGATGATCGCACTCAAAGAAGCCAAGGCCATGAAGGAGCTCTTGGCCGAGGAGAGGGATATCATGATGATGCGCACCGACTGCATGGATGAGGATCAGCTGGCGTGGTGGAAGGAGACCAAGGCGGACATTATGGCGAGGAAGAAGGCCGCGCGTGAACCTCCGGCTGCAAGTGCTCAAGGTGAGTCTCCGGTGAGGTGGCGCTGCTGGCGATTGACTCGTTGATGGTTGATCACATTTGGGAACTTCCGTGGCTTGAACATTGGCTATGATCGCGTTGTGATGTTAAAAACTATGAATTATGCATCACATATTTTGGATGCGCTATGTTTGATCTGAAATTGTTGTGCAAATTATTGTCTAAAACCCTGTTTTGAGGGGTCGAAAACTCATCCGAGCTAGCAGAACCCGTATCCCCACCCCGGTGGGGATACATGTTCTGCTAGGGTGGGGATACATGTTCTGCTAGCTCGGACGAGTTTTCGGCCGGTGAAAACTGAATACAGGACCCTCTACTCGCGTTTTAAGGAGCGAAAAAATACAGGGCCTGTTAGACATGCTCTTAGGTAGGTGAGATGAGAACGAGCCAGGACAGCAAGGAGACGCCATGACCATGAGGTTGACGAAGAAGAGCTCGAATCAGAGTGAGAAGAGAGATTGTGCGCGGCGGCCGGCTAGCTGACGGCCAGAGCGCCGTGTTCGCCGTTGAGCTGTAGGCATGAAGAAACTAGTGGCCTTGATCGACTGCTGGTACAGCCGACGGCCGGTGGCGGCGCGGCCGGTGGTTTTTTATATGGAGTTTTGCATCTCCGGTGAGTTGTGACCCACGACGTGGGGTGAAAATAGCGACGCCTCTCTATACAACGGCAAGACGGCTGTCTATAAGCAGCGATTAAAAAGGAAACATACCGTCCGTTTTAACCCTTGTCTCTCTGCCACGTCGTCTAAAATCCTACATGGCACATATTACAGACAACTGACTGTATATCATTGTACATGCCCTTATGGCAACAATCTGCAGTCATGGGAAGATCCTCGACAATCTGGAACACTCGTACTTCCCCCATCCAAAGTGGTAGTATTGTTTTTTCATCAGAATTCCTCTTCCAAAGCCCCCTCCTTTATTTTAATCTGATTTGTGGCGTCTCTAGGGGAGGATTGGTCGAACCTGTTGGATAAGTAGGCACAATTTCCATGATTAATTCCAGGATATAAAGCATGATGACAACAACTACTAACATGTGAAACTCGAACATACTAGATGCATTAATCAACATGAGTAGCAGCAGCGCAAACGGTAAAGCATCCATCGCTAAACAGATCAAGATATGTCGCACGTACCGATCTGGTGGAGGTGGCGGTGGAGGTGTAGCAGATGATGTCGCAGCAGTAACGTTGTTGACGACAGGGACGACAGGTCGAAGTAGACGGCTTTGAAGACGACGGTAGGCAGCACCGCCCGACTTGGACGGAAGGCGACCCGTGTTGAAGAGCTTGAGCAGTCGTGCAGAGCGCTTCCCAAAAAAACCCTAATTCGCCCTCTCCCATACAGGATCGCAAGGACGAGTGGTTCCGGAGACCTGCTCTCCCGTTCGCCGATGCACGTCGGCGCGCGGGATGGAGTAGGCTACGATGGCGGCGCAAGCAGAGAGAGGTGGCAAAACCCTAACTCGTGTATTAAATGTGTTTCTGCGGTAGCCGGGCAGGAGATTATATAGGCTCAGGAAACCCTAGGAAACGTGGGCCATGCCACGTCGCACGCACGTTTTGAGTCGGTTACAGATAGCCCACGGTCCGGGAGCGACCCGAACCGACTAATTGCGACGCGTCCATCTAGGAGTCTATTCGTTTTCCTGAGCTGCAAAAAGTAAGGAAAGTCTCGGCTCGAGGCTCAGTCCACTCACCACGAGCGCGGCGCGCGTCGTGACGTGTCGAGTCGAGTCGAGTCGAGTCAAGACGAGCGAGCGAGGAGGAGGAGGAGCGCGCGTGAACCACTCCTATTCTTACTCACTTACTAGTGGTGGAACACCCCACCTTATAAGGTGGTCTAACTTCCTCCCAACTTTCCATGTGGGACTAAACTTCCCACCTCTTGCCACTCCCTAGTGAGCTGCCACCAACTTGGGCTCAAACTCACAAGGCTGCCACTATGTGGGCTTTGAGATTTATAGGGAAAACTGAAATCTAGTATGGGCCACTATAAGTTGGCCCAATATTTCAACAATCCCCCACCAGATCTAAAATCCCCATTTCGAGATTTACCAATACTCGCTGCTTGTTTATATACCAGTGTTTCAGCGGAGACTGTTAAGTTGAACTTCCGCCTAGAACATTAAGCTACATCCATTCACACTTGAACAATGGACTAAGCCTTGAATTGCAAGTTCACTCAAAGTCATGACCAGTACATGGCTTCCAGTAGCCTACCCTGCGGGTGAAGCATATGCGTCATACTTCGTGGTCTCTTCATGAGTTTACTAGAGATCACCCAAATCTCATAGATTGCGACGTTTAACAATCGAACCCATATAGGTGTGTTATTTCAAGAATGCTCTGTACGACAGCATCTTTGCTAAAATAGCCAACATAAACACATTAAGGCTTGTTGCCAACCTGCCTTACAACAATTGAGAGTTGTGCATTGATGCGTGCAGTTGACACACGTCCGTTGGGAACCCCAAGAGGAAGGTGCGATGCGTACAGTAGCAAGTTTTCCCTCAGTAAGAAACCAAGGTTTATCGAACCAGTAGGAGTCAAGAAGCACGTTGAAGGTTGATGGCAGCAGAGTGTAGTGCGGCGCAACACCAGGGATTCCGGCGCCAACGTGGAACACCGCACAACACAATCAAAGTACTTTGCCCCAACGTAACGAGTGAGGTTGTCAATCTCACCGGATTGTTGTAAACAAATGATTAGATGTATAGTGTGGATGATGATGGTTGTTTGCGAAGAACGATGAAAGAACAATTGCGGTAGATTGTATTTCAGATGTAAAGAATTGGACCGGGGTCCACAGTTCACTAGTGGTGTCTCTCCCATAAGATAAACAGATGTTGGGTGAACAAATTACAGTTGGGCAATTGACAAATAAAGAAGGCATAACAATGCACATACATATATCATGATGAGTACTATGAGATTTAATCGGGGCATTGATGGCGTGTATTTCACACGTTCGTTGGGCAACCCCAAGAGGAAGGTATGATGCGCACGGCAGCAAGTTTTCCCTCGAAAGAAACCAAGGTTTATCGAACCAGGAGGAGCCAAGAAGCACGTTGAAGGTTGATGGCGGCGGGATGTAGTGCGGCGCAACACCGGAGATTCCGGCGCCAACGTGGAACCCGCACAACACAACCAAAGTACTTTGCCCCAACGAAACAGTGAGGTTGTCAATCTCACCGGCTTGCTGTAACAAAGGATTAACCGTATTGTGTGGAAGATGATTGTTTGCAGAGAAAATAGTAAAAACAAGTATTGCAACAGGTTTGTATTTCAAGTATTAAAGAATGGACCGGGGTCCACAGCTCACTAGAGGTGTCTCTCCCATAAGATAAAAGCATGTTGGGTGAACAAATTACAGTCGGGCAATTGACAAATAGAGAGGGCATAACAATGCACATACATGACATGATAAGTATAGTGAGATTTAATTGGGCATTACGACAAAGTACATAGACCACCATCCAACTGCATCTATGCCTAAAAAGTCCACCTTCAGGTTATCATCCGAACCCCTTCCAGTATTAAGTTGCAAAGCAACAGACAATTGCATTAAGTATGGTGCTGTTGACTGCCAAAACCCACCGGCAGGCAGCGGCCTTGTCAACACTGTAGAGCCGGGAAGAGCCTAGAGCTGCGGCTGGCTGAGACCCCTCCGAGCGACGGCCCGCAATGCTCTTCTGGTCACACGCGGCGATGCGAAGTGCAAGGGCGTGCCACCCGACCTATACCCGGTCGGGAAGGTGATGGGGATGCCTCGCTTAGTTTCTGCGGGGCATACATGTAAACATTAAATACGAGCCTCGATCGGCTCTCGGGTTATCTCGTGAATCGGCTCAAAGAGCCGATCCACCCATGATTCGTACGGGGTGCACGAATACTTGGTGGTCCTGCTTGATCAAGATGAAGCTAATGAGATCTACGACGATTTAGGGTTTTCACCGCATAATCGGATCATCCTACTCCAGGTTGGGCCTCGCGGCCACGCACGGTGCTCGTAAGCCGATCCTAAACAAGGCCTAAAAACCAACATGAAGTTGATCCTCGGAACATCCCGTTTAGGACTTGCGAACGCCACCCTACGTGCCACTGGATCCTCCCCCTTTGTAAGGCCTAACTATTGCAGATATTAAACTAATCCTTGTAGAACAAGGAGCAATCGTAACGGATCAGATCTACTAAATAATGATCAAGCGGGGTGCCGCCCCCACGCCTGAGATGGGCGTGAGGGCGGCTAGATATGCAAGGGTTGCACTACGTAAGCATGCTTAAACGAAGAACAATGCTAACCCTAACACATCTAATGATAACTACGTTGCTCGCCATCAAAAGCGCTTCGATACGAGCAACGCATGAACAACGTGGGGCTTGTGCTGCCTAGATCGCAAGATGCGATCTAGGCAGCATGTCGCTTACCTGATAGAAACCCTCGAGACGAAGGAGTTGGCGATGCGCCGAGATTGGTTTGTTTTGGGGTTGAACGTGAGTTGTTGTTTATTCCATGAACCCTAGATACATATTTATAGTCCAGCGGACTTTCTAACGTGGGCATGCCCTAAACCGTGCACGAGTACAGACTCTATCTCTAAACTAAGATAATAGATCTAATATATTACAGATACACGGGCAATTCAGCCCAAAACCCTTGGTGCAACAGGCCGATTCATGTAATTCTTCCACATGTATATCTTCCTTAAGCCCATCTTGTTGCGGCCCACCTCGATTTGGTCTAAAATCTTGGTGATAACACATGCCCCCTGGTTTTGGAAATAACATTTCCAAAATCATTATGCTTTCCCTTCGAAGGGTCATGTCGTGGCGAGAGCGGAGCCGTTACGGCATCCGTCATCATTATGCCCTGTCTTCTCGGCTTCTCTAGAAATTCGACGGCTTTGGCATCGATCCCTTGGAAGGCTGTAATGGCATTAAACCTTCACCGGATTTCTCATTATTTAACCGTGCCGATCTGGTTAGCTCTCTTTATCCTCTATTCCATCCCAGCTATCGGCACCAAAAAACCCTCTCCTCCTGTAGCAATGTCTTCCTCTTCCTCTTCCTTCTCAAAACTCTTCCCCCAATCTTCGCCGAAGAAGAAGAACGAGGACAGCCTCCACCCCGCAGTGAATCCCTTCTCCTCCGACAAGGAGGAGAAAGAAGGAGAAGCGAGCGAAGGCCAAGGCCTCCCCTCCGCCAAGCTCCCGCCGAAGAAGCGCCCCGCATGTGGGCGGACAGCGAGGACGAAGATGATGACAAAGAGGAAGAGGAGGAGGATGACTCCTCCTCCTCCATCGGGTATCCGCGACCAAGCGCTTCCGCTCCGGGCGGACAGCGAGATGATGATGATGACGAGGAGGAAGAGGCTCGCCAAGGGCTGGGGCAGCGCGACGAGAGCTCCCAGGAGCGCGCGACGACGTCGACGGCGGCGATGACGAGGACAGCGACGACTAGTAGTATAGGACTAGTAGTAGCGGTGCACTAGGCACCAGATCCCTCTTTTGAGAGCCATCGGCTCTTTCTTGTAAAGCCGCTCCTTGGAATTAATGAAATTGTTCTTTCCATTCATCCTTTAATCGCTCCAATTTCATTCCTTCTGTTTGTCATGCTAAGACCGATAGTAACAAGTCGGACTTCTTTCCTTTTGAACGCCGAGGAAACCGGATTCTAACTAGCTCGTAGGCTAAGAGCTTCTCAATTTAGGCTGCGATTAGATATCTGACCAAAATTCTTCGCAATTCCTTAGCCGACAACAACTCATCGGCTATTTTGAGAATCCAGTCCCTTTCCTTTTCTTGCAGCAACAGCACAGTCCAAGCCCTGTACTAGACGACGGCTTTTCCTTCCCAGTTCCTCCCTGAGACGATCATGATGCAGCCGCAGCCGAGGTGACTCTAATCGGCTCTTAAACACAGGGCATCTTCCAGGCTTGTTGCCCCCCCGAGTCTTAGCCGAGGCAAAACAGAGCTGTATGGACCTGGGCTCGATCATGTCTGAGGGAGCTTCTTATGCCGAGCTAGCCGATTTGAACATAAATCGGCTTCCCAAAGCGAGAGAGCCTTCAAGGCGAGCTGCCCCCGAGTTTCTTCGGTCCTGCCGGCCGGATAGGCTCCTTTCCTTTGGTGGACCTGATGTCAATCCATCCTTGACCTGATCCGTCACGCCCATGCTGCTCCCGACATTGTTCTTGAAGAGAGGATCCGAGCTTCCAAGCTGCATGAGGAGTTCCTTCATAAAAAATCTCCCTTTTGTGCTCCATTGACCCTCCGATCGTAACGAGTTACTCCTCTTGAGTCGATGGCCATGCATCGGCTTTCATATCCTTAAGTCGATGCCTGCTGCATCGGCTGTGCTCGAAAAATTTCGAATTTTCACTTTTTATTTATTATTTTTTTTACGGCCGACCTGTGCATCGGCCCCCATATTCCAATACCCATCACCGGAAGATGAGATGCTTCCGTTGCATATCCTCGCATTTTATCTACCCTGGGTGCCCCCCGAGCCGATTCTGTCAAGAGAATTGATGGTATCGGCTCTGTTGGATAACATGTGGAACCCAGGCAGAATGGTGGGTGAGGATAATTTTGGCCGATTGCTGGAATCGGCCTCCACGTCGCTTGCTCGTTGAAGGTTTTGTAAGTTCCCTTCATAAACTTCTTGGGGCCGACCACAAGGATCAGCCTCGCCTGGTTTGCTCATTGGTTTGATCTTGCTACTTGGTCAGGCTGGATAAAACCCACCCAACCTCTGACTTGATGCACTTGCTGTCGTCCACCTTGAGTGCTCCGTAGAGTCGTGGAGCGCTAAGCTCTGTTGGCAAGACGAGTACCATGTTTGTGCCAGCCGATGTCTCATCATCGGCTTTCCTCTGTTTGGGGCGCCACTCCATTTTCCGTGGACGACCCTCTTCATCCAGGGTTCGCTGAACCTTTGCAGCCAGATCAGGTCGTGCCTTCCTTAGCGTATGCAGGTACAACCTTTCGGCTTCCTCCAGGCCGCGCAATCGCTGAACCCTGCGCTTTTGGGAACGGCTGAGTCCGTCAGGGCACCACCTTGGCCGGTGGTACCTGTCTTGTTTCACTTCTCCCTCGTCTTCTGAATCCTCAAGATCTGCCCAACGAGGTGACTCAGCGCGTTTGCTTTGTGGCGGGAGAGGCCCTAGGCGCTCGAACACAGACACGTTGGCTGCCTCCTTCTTTTTCTGATTGCATTACGGGCAATTGCCGATTGTGGGCAATCGGCTCATTCCTGAATCCCAGCGAGTGTCCGAAGAAGGGGCAGTCCCAATGTCCGGCGTTGTCATCTTGCTCCCTTGATGCTTCCGTGGCACGGCGCTCGTGCTCCTCCTCATCGCGATCCCGCCGACGATATCTTCCGGCTTCTCTAGCCGGACGATCTCCTCTATCATCGTAATTGGACCGTCGGCGTTGGTCATACCGACTCGCATATTTGTTGAGGAGGTGATCGAGAGAGGGGTCGCCGATATCTTATATTCTTCACCTCTCCCTCGCGTGACATAGCGCTTGCCATCACGACGGAGCCGATCGCGTGGAGCGGCCTCCTCTCGTATCCTTGCTATGAGAGCAGCTGCCCTCATCTCCATCTTTGCCGAGTGGTTTCCGGGTCCTACCATGTTGATGCTCGAACGAGGGACCCGGCTGGCAACCTTCGGGGTAGGTAATTTCTACCATGTTAACGGCGGGGAAGGGTTGGGTGTCGACCTTCATGGCGTACTGGTTGAAAATTAGCCGCCCCTTCTCTATCGCCGCTTGGATGTGCCGACGCCACACCCGGCGGTCGTTGGTGGCATGGGAAAGCGAGTTGTGGAATTTGCGGTACGGCTTTCCGTTTAGCTCCTTCGCCGTGGGGAACTTGAGACCTTCGGGAACCGTCAACTCGTTTCTCCTTGAGCAGGAGGTCGAAGATTTGTTCGATCTTGGTCACGTCAAAATCAAATCCCCCAGGCGGCCCCGGTGGCTTTACCCATTTGCGGGCCACGGGGGTTCCTCCCCGAGTCCACTCAGCCACTCGCTATTTCTTGGTCTCCCGCAGGCACTTCATCTTCCTCTCGTATCGACCATAACTACGCACGCTTGAACTTGTCTTGGTACGAGGTCGGGGTGGCGCTGTTCATATGCCGATAGTTTCGAACCATGTGCGCCGGCGAGGGATAATCTGCTTGGGAGGCCATGTCCTTGAGCTGTGTTGCAAGGCCCGCTACGCCAACTCGATCGCTTCCTTTTCGGTTATACGAACCGAATAACATCGGTTCCTAAGATTCTCGAAGCGCCGGATGTATTCTCGTCACCGTTTCCCCGCGCTTCGACGTAGTTGTGCTAGATCGGCAATGCCGGACTCGGAAGCTTCGAATGGTATTGCATATGGAACTGTTCTTCCAATTGCTTCCAAGACTGGATGGAGTTTGTCGGCAAAGAGGTGTACCATCCAAAAGCCGATCCCGTGAGGGACTCGTGAAAAGAGCCTCACGCGTAGCTGATCCGACACCGAAGCCGGTCCTAGTTGAGCCAAATATCGGCCGACGTGCTCGATGGAGCTGGAGCCATCCGATCCACCGAATTTGGAGAAGTCGGGGAGCCGATATTTAGGTGGCGGCGGGATCATCTCGTAATCGTCGGGGTACGGCTTGGAATAGCCGACGGCCCTTCTTTTCGGCATCATGCCGAACTGGTCTCTCGGTATGGTACCGATCCGATCCGCTGTGCTTGGCCGTAGGAGTTGCACTGCGAAGATTCGCCGGGGTGGCGTACTTGGCCAGCCATGTTTGCTTTTCCAGCTCTGAGCCAACTGCAGGAGCTGGGCTCGGGAGTTTCGTCGGTGTGGCGTATTTAGTTAGCCACGTCTGCTCCTCAAGCTCTGTCGCCGACGTTCCTCCTGTCTTCGCCGGAGTCCCCGATGTTGTGGCCTGGTTTGTGAGTGCCCAGTCACCACAATCCGACACATACATGCACGCGTATCCTTGAGGGATCTCCTTAGGCGCCTCCATTAAGAACTGGTAGTCACTAGGGTCGCCACCAATCCTGTAGACGAGGAATGCCGGTGTAGTCGGCACTTCGGCGAGGTGCTGCCAACGCATATGGCAGCGGTGGACGGGACCGGAGTGGCAACTCTCCTTGATGAGTCCCGAGAGCTGGTCCCGACGGCGAGTGCGGTGGCTCATGATCTCTCGGATCACGCGCAGAGCGACACGCTCCAACACGTTGACCAAGTTCTCAGAGTGGCGGTGTAGCGAGTGAGCCACCAGGTAGTTGATCTCCTGCCGCAGACCCCTGGCGCGTTCCTCCGACGGGGTAGAGAGGTCTATCCCATCGAGCGCACCTTGCGGTGAGAACCCCTTCCATCTGATGCCATGGGAACGGGTTCTCTGAAAAGAGCCGATGAGGTCGGCTTCGAGGGTGGCCTTGATCTCGTTGTATTGCTTCTTGAGGTCGTCGGGCGGATCCTCGTAGGTGAGCGGCGTGCCGTCCGCCATCTCGGATGTAGATGGCGATGTGGTTGATGTAGACGATTGTCCCACCGGCGTGCCAGAATGTGTTGATTGCCAAAACCCACCGGCGGGCGGCGGCCTTGTCAACACCGTAGAGCCGGGAAGAGCCTAGAGCTGCGGCTGGCCGAGACCCCTCCGAGCGACGGCCCGCAATGCTCTTCCGGTCACACGCGGCGATGCGAAGTGCAAGGGCGTGCCACCTGACCTATACCCGGTCGGGGAAGGTGATGGGGATGCCTCGCTTAGTTTCTGCGGGGCATACATGTAAACATTAAATACGAGCCTCGATCGGCTCTCGGGTTATCCCGTGAATCGGCTCAAAGAGCCGATCCACCCATGATTCGTACGGGGTGCACGAATACTTGGTGGTCCTGCTTGATCAAGATGAAGCTAATGAGATCTACGACGATTTAGGGTTTTCACCGCATAATCGGATCATCCTACTCCAGGTTGGGCCTCGCGGCCACGCACGGTGCTCGTAAGCCGATCCTAAACAAGGCCTAAAAACCAACATGAAGTTGATCCTCGGAACATCCCGTTTAGGACTTGCGAACGCCACCCTACGTGCCACTGGATCCTCCCCCCCTTTGTAAGGCCTAACTATTGCGGATATTAAACTAATCCTTGTAGAACAAGGAGCAATCGTAACGGATCAGATCTACTAAATAATGATCAAGCGGGGTGCCGCCCCACACCCGAGATAGGCGTGAGGGCGGCTAGATATGCAAGGGTTGCACTACGTAAGCATGCTTAAACGAAGAACAATGCTAACCCTAACACATCTAATGATAACTACGTTGCTCGCCATCAAAAGCGCTTCGATACGAGCAACACATGAACAACGTGGGGCTTGTGCTGCCTAGATCGCAAGATGCGATCTAGGCAGCATGTCGCTTACCTGATAGAAACCCTCGAGACGAAGGAGTTGGCGATGCGCCGAGATTGGTTTGTTTTGGGGTTGAACGTGAGTTGTTGTTTATTCCATGAACCCTAGATACATATTTATAGTCCAGCGGACTTTCTAATGTGGGCATGCACTAAACCGTGCACGAGTAAGATTCTATCTCTAAACTAAAATAGATCTAATATGTTACGGATACACGGGCAATTAAGCCCAACTTGGTATAACAGGCCGATTCATGTAATTCTCCATGTATATTTCCTTAAGCCCATCTTGACTGCGGCCCACCTCTGACTCGGTCAAATCTTGGTGATAACACACTCTCACCGTGCAATGGATTGTCGGCGAAGTAGTCGGCGTACAACATGCAGTAGCCCTCCATTCGCTGTCTCGGCTTGCACTTCCGGCGACCTCGTGCCGACCCACCACGTCGTTGAGTTGCCAGTCCGGCGTACATGCTTGCCAAGCAACCAAGGATCATCATGTGCTCGTCGTCTTGGGCGGCTGCTGCCATCTCTTCTTGCATAAGCTCGACGAACATCTGCTCCTCCTCTTCGTCCGAGTCCATGGCCGGCGAGGCAAATGGACGAACACCGACGGGCGTGGTCGAGGCAACCCGAGCCGCGAGCGACGACGAGCAAGCGGGCCGGAAAACGGGCCGGCGGAAGAGCGACCGAGATAGGCCGTCGTCGAAAGACGGCGGAATATAGGCGAGTGGGGAAGGAGGGCGGCGGAATCCGGGCAACAAGCCGGCGGGGTGGTGCGGCGGCGAGAGAGATACGAGGGGTGGTGGAGATTTTGAGCGACGTGGCGGTGGGGTTCGTGCGTCGAGTCACCAGACAGATCGGGCCCTTCCCCGCTTTTCACTCGTCCGGAGTCCCCGAGCGCTCCCCGGGCGGCCGGGGGTGGCGTGGGCTCGCCGGATGGATGAAGGGCCAAGTCCGGACGAAAACGAGGAACCGGGGCGCGACTGGGCCAAATTTCGCCGTCCGGATGGAAAAAACGCTCTCCGGGGGCCTCGACGGGGGCACGAGTAGAGATGCTCTAAGAAACATTTTGGAAACGTCTGCGGCTGGAGGTGCCCAGTTCCAGCTTAGGTGATCTCCATCCATCCATGGTGGGAGGTGGGAGTTCACAAAAGAGACAGAAAAATCGAGGTAAAGAAAGGAGCAGCACTGCTGTGAAGTGAAATTAAAGACCATACACGCCCACACGCAACGCCACACCACCGCACGCCGCACGCACATACACCTCCTCACTCCTCCTCCGCTCTCTCTTCCTTCCTTATGATCACCACCGGCTCCACCATGTCCTGCACCCTCGACAACGCCGCCGGCAAGCGCCTCCACGGCAAGTCGCCGGAGCCTACCTCCGTGCTCTACAACCGGAGCCCCAGCCCGCCAACCTCCTCCTCACACTCCCACTCCGAGCCGCCCCCCATCAGCGCAGAAGACTGGGAGGCCGTGCTGCTCTCCGGCGGCTCCGACATGGCCGCGCCGGCTCCCGCCGCCCACAGTACCCAGGACAGCTCCTTCCTCCGCTGGATCATGGACGCCGGGTACGCCGACGGCGACGGGGACGCCTTCGGCTTCAAAGGCCCCGCCTTTTTCGACCCCAATTTCCTCTCTCCCCTGCCGCCGCCGCCGATGCCGCAGCTCCAGCAGCACGGGGAGGAGGTCTTCTCGCTGCCGCAGCTCCCACAGCAGCTCCCCGTCCCGCCACACCCGCTCCCCGTCCCGCAAGAACCAGATCTCGAGCCCCAGGCAGCGGTGGACGAGCTCCTCGAGGCGGCGCGCCGCGCCGACGCGGGGGACTCCACTGGCGCACGCGAGATATTGGCGCGGCTCAATCAACGGCTCCCCTCGCCGCCCGCGCCGCCGGGGCACCCTCCCCTCCTCCGCGCCGCGGCCCTCCTCCGCGACGCGCTCCTGCAGCGCCTGCCGCCCGCCGCCGTCCCGTCCGCCCCCGTCCGCTCGCCGCTCGACGTCGCGCTCAAGCTCGCGGCGCACAAGGCGCTGGCGGACGCGTCCCCGACCGTGCAGTTCGCCGGCTTCACGTCCACGCAGGCCTTCCTCGACGCGCTCGGCGCCGGCGCGCGCCGGGTCCACGTCGTCGACTTCGACGTCGGGTTCGGTGGCCACTGGCCGCCGCTCATGCAGGAGCTCGCGCACCAGTGGCGCCGCTCCACCACACCAACACCAGCACCAGCCCTCAAGCTCACCGCATTGGTCTCGCCTGGCTCAAGACACCCGCTGGAGCTCCACCTGACCCAGGAGAGCCTGACGCGCTTCGCGGCCGAGCTGGGCATCGCGTTCGAGTTCACCGCCGTCGCGTTCGACCCCTTCAGCCCTTCGCCGCCGCTCACGGGCTTCTCCTCCGACGAGGCCGTCGCCGTGCACGTCACGGTCGGCACAGACGCCTTGGCGCTCGCGCCGGCGTCTCTCCGTGTCATCAAGCAGCTCCGGCCCGCGGTGGTCGTGTGCGTCGACCACGGATGCGACCGCGCCGACCTGCCGCTCCCGAATCACGCCCTCAACGTCTTGCGGTCTTGCGCCGCACTTGTCGAGTCGCTGGACACTGCCGGCGCGTCGCTGGACGTGGTGGCCAAGGTCGAGCAGTTCATCCTCCGGCCTAGAGTGGACCGCCTGATCACCGGCGGCGACAAGCTGCCTCCATGGCGGTCCATGTTTGCATCCACTGGGTTCACGCCGCTGCAGCTCAGCAATGCGACGGAGGCGCAGGCCGAGTGCCTGCTCAGGCGCAGCACCAACCACGGCTTCCACGTCGAGAAGCGCCAGGCGGCGCTTGCGCTCTGGTGGCAGCGGTCGGAGCTAGTGTCCGTCTCTGCGTGGCGGTGCTGATCATCTTGCTTGAGAAACCTGATCGAGCAGCCTGGTACAGACGCTGTAGTAGAATGTTCATCTTGCCAAACTTGAATCTTTTCAAGTACTAGCCAATCTTGGTTTGTGATTTATATAGTAGTAGCAATTTGAGGCATCAACAGATTGAAACTTTGAAATGCCCAAGAATGTTAACACCAAAGCTTCTACAAGCTTAATTGTTCATATTGTAATTCCGTGTGCTCACTGTGTACTATGCCAGTCATATTTCAGACTGATTCAAGTTAAGTTTTTCTGTCTCTCTTCTTTGTAATTAACTTTTTGCCAGTTGATGAAATCAGCAAGAAACTTGTAAGCAGAAAATGAGACAAATTTCATTACCTACAAAGTTCAGTTGTCCTGTTGTAATTTGTATACTAGTAGCTTTCACCTGTGGGAATTGGAATTGTCAAGCAGTAATAGGGTTTAATTAGCCTGTGAGCACTAAATCTAACAATCAGAGTATGCATCAAGCAGCCTGCAACTATGGTATGCTGATTCCTGTGACAATTCTACTTGCATCAGATTTCCCCCCCTTTTTTAATGTTTCTGTTTGTAAGGAGAAGGACATCAACGATGAACAGTAGATATGAATGTGATGTGTCTTTATTTACAAGCCAGGTCCATTGTATCACTATCTTTCATACATCAGGATCTGCATATAGCACCCTTGTTTTTCTCCATGAATTATCCTGTTTTTGCTTCAAGCTGTGAACATGGAATTTACTACACACTGACCCAATTTGCATGGTGTAGAGATGTTGAGAAAGCATGGCAAATGGAACCCTCACCATCATACCTACTGTTGAGCAAGGAAATGTTCCAATTGAGGTGTCGTCGTCGGCCTTTGAGAACATATTTCTATCTCTGGGTTAAGCTAATCTTGAAACTTGTTTCATCAAGCCATTTAAGGAACATTTTGGAAAACGTGCAGAGTTATAGTTAGTAATATCTTCCTTTCAAACAACAAATGAGATGGTGCTGTCACTCATTCATCTGTTCTTTTGCTTTCAAAGTTGCAGTTGCTACGTCGAATTTGCTACATATACTCTCGCCTTTTACTGCCTAAGTATAATCCGTAATCTTTAAATGTCCAATCCAGATCCTCCCAGAATCTAAAGGGTTCAGAGATTCAAACTTCATCGTTCCCTAGATCGACCTATTTCGCCAAAGCCTGAAGCTGATTTGCCTGCCCAGCAGTCATGTATGGAGCTTTTTTGGGAAGTCATCACTATTGTCTTTCAGCACCATGATAATACACTTTGTCCTTTTGTATTCGTTTGTACAAATGAAGTGCAAACTCACCTTTCCAAGTTTTCATCTGCTTTTCTTGTGACACTTTGATTTGTCTTGTTGGCTCTCCTCATCTTTCACTTTCACTACAGCACCACTAGTCTAGTCTACTATAATTGTCCACACAACTGAGGCTTTCAGATATCATTCTTGTTCTACCCTGGAAGGCTTGAGATATTTTAATCTTGCTTAAATTGGCTGTATCATAGCCAAGCAGATCCTTAGCAGGCTGTCCTCTCTTGTCTACTCTAGAGTGCTAGTGGCAATTATTTCTTATGGTGTAGTACTATATTGTGTTTAGGCATGAATCATATGGTCTCACATGGGCTTTGCCCCCCTCACCACATGTAGACATCAGTTTCTTATATCACTTGGCCTCTCCATAGTCTATCAGGTTGATTTGTATATCTATAGTTATTAGATTAACATATTTTTTTCCTTCTTTGACTCCACAAACTAGCATTAGGGTTGGTTAGCTTAACCACATGATGCAGCTGAAGTGTACAACTTTTCTTTTACAATGGTGACCTCAAGTTCATATTATGAGATTTTCTTCTCCAATGTGACATGTCTGCAAAAAAATATCAATAATTCTTCCCAACTCAGTAGATCCACATAAAGAGCTCAATCAGCTGACTGGAGTTGGAGGAAAGAGAAAAAAACATCATATCATGGACCGATTTTTGTTTGACCTTTGCCGATAGATACGTATAACCTTATAGTAGGAAGGAGATTGAAGATTATGACCTCTAAACTAGATGTTAGGACCACCAATGACACCATCACATCCATAAGGGATGCACTGTTGAAGCTTGAACAACACCTTAATGAACTACATGTCTGTTATTTCCTCCCGAAAGAAGCATCTCTATATTGCTTGTCAAACTCTGATGCCTTGCAGGTGAGATTACTGCTTTACAGCTTTCTCTTGCTGCATAGGAAAGGTATTTTGCAGTGCTCAAGCAAAGTAGGATCTGGGTAGCTCCACATGAAAGTTCTTCACACTGTCAAAGCGTTAATATTTACAATTACTTTTCTACCAGTACCTTTTTTGAACATTTTATATAGTAGTACTTTGGATACACTGATAATCCTCTACCACGTGTAAGTACCACAAATAAATTTTCAAAGTAATGCTTGAAGCGAATATTAAGCAGAGATCAACGGTATCCAGTCAGTGTCAATGTAATTCAGATTAGATCTCAAAATAGGACCAAGACAATCATTGCCAGTACCCATCACAGGGGTCCATTGACCAATTGATAACTATTCAGTCAACTGGGGAGCTGGGGAGATAAGAAGGCAGCGAATACATGTTCGCAAATTAAAGACCATTTCCCTATCAAAGAAAAAGGCGATTACAGGACGCGTAGAGCAACGGAAGCCCATTGAAAACGTGATGGAGACTGCCATTTTCTTCATAAGATGATGATGACGACGCCATTCGAGCATTTCCAAGGAAGCTTTCACTCCCTGCCTCTCCTTTCAAAGGATGCCTTGCAATCACAGCCTTTCTTTCTTTATATCCCTCTCTACTTTCACACTGGGATTGGGCACACTAGCAAGTCAAGAATATGATGACAAAGCCAACAACAATACTAGACACCCTACTCCAAACAAATTATTCACTATTTCTTAACATTTGTAGGAACAAAAAGCGGATCATATCACCCCGCTTGAGAATGACAGGACAAATAAAATTCTAAAGGTATAAGGCGTTCAGTTTGAAGATCTATTTCAGCGCATCTCTCGATCTGAAGGCCACAGTGGTATTTTGGTACCATTCACCACCTTGGAATGAGAACAAGATTACCCATTGAGAGTACCTAGGGTCTCCTGATCTTGACATTGAGAGTCCATTGGAGCTTGCCTTCCGGGCGTGGTATATCCCTCGGTAAGCGAAGGGGCAGCTCGAATTCTCCGAGAGACGACAATGGTGACACCAGGTGCAAATTGTCTGGGTGGATGTTGATATTGAGTTGCCTTGCCACCTGTTGGGGAAGTTTGGATGTTACTACCACAGCTTTCTTATCTTAAATAAATAGGGGATGACAGAGCTGAAGAGGAACCTCTGAAACAATTTCATCCTTTGTTACAGGAGTGCGCAACTCATTCCCCTCGGAAATGAACCGCCTCAACACCTATCAAACATAATTAATGATCAGCACTTCCACAAATAAACAAAAATATGCTGCACCAGGACTCTCAAATTTGGTGGAACCATACTAACCAAAAGAGCATTATCAAGACGTTTTGCTGCTGCTTGATACCCCTTCAGTTTCTCTTCTGCTTGCTGTTCAAATGATTGAGTTGAGAACAAAATGAGTAACATTTATTAACAAAATGAAGTATGTGACTGGGACAAAACATACAAGATCTGTAGTTAACCAAACTGTAAATTTTAGGAGCTAAATTATAAGAACAAGTTTGATCTCAGGATTGAGCGACAAAAATGTGGTTTCAAGCATGCATCGCAAGGATCTTTCCACGTACGGTATGGGACAGACATTACAGATCCAGCGAAAGGCTATGTTCATATCAACACACCGTGGACTACAGTAAGAAATTAACCTATGAAGCACTATCTAAATATAATTCTAGAAGGTGGCAGGTAAAATTAACATGTTCAATATTTTAAATATCAGATGGTTCAAATGGTCTTGAAATGTGTTACTGACAACAAATGCAAAAAAGACACAGCTCTGAACTGGAACTGCGTTAAAAAGGGATCTTTCAGGAAATGAATAGGAGAGGCCACTTAGGTGCGTACCAAGACCTCTAACATATACCGCAGTTCACAAAAAAAAAAGAACTATTCAATGCGCAACCTACCCGAGCATCATCATCTTCCTTGGTGACTTCTTTGACAACCACCTCCTCTTCATGTTGGTAAATCTGGTCAAACAAATGAGAAGCATGTAAGACTGCAAAGCAATACTTCACACTGCAAATAACCGCACTATAACACTTTCCGTACCGACGAACTGGACAAAACGCAATAACTTCAACACAATTTTCTCGCTGAATGGTAGTAGTGTCGGTAAGGCTATTCTACCAAAGAGATAAAATGCAACAACTATTTGAGAACTCTTACAATTCATAAATTCATAGGGAGGCAGAGTTGATGTACGATATGCTGAAAAACAATCCTCAAAAGTCAGTATGACTAGGCCAGTAAGCATGCTGGTGAACTGCTGGATTGATCCAAATTACATGAACATAGGAGAGACTTGTAAGCCTGCAAAGCACGGGTTTACACTACAATGTTCCGCGGCACAGCCCTACTAGAAGCATGGTTCAGTAGCGATGAACCACAATACATCTGAACAGTAACTTGCACGCTGAACAAAAGTAGTATAGAGTTGTATATAAGTCTATTCTACCAAAGAGCTAAAACAGGACAAAAATTAGAGAACCTGCACCATTCATACATTCATAGAGCACAACTTATTCACGGGAGAAAAACAAGCTGAAAAGTCAGTAAAACTACGCTAGTAAGCACGCTTGTGAACTGAGACAGGAGATTCCAAACTAGAAGATAGCAGTACGATTTATCTTTGGGGGAGAAAGAAGCGAACCTTGGGCTGCTCACGCATGAGTATGGCGAACTTGTCGATGTTGGGGACGGCGAGCAACTTGGGCATGAGGTGGTTGCGGAAGTGCCCCGGCGCCACCTTCACCGTCTCCCCTGCTTTCCCCAGCTTATCGATCGTCTGCAGTGACCAAGCGAAAGATGGCAGAGGTCAATTTTCCCCGTATATCTAAACATTCCATCACTGAACGAACGCTCTTGCCCAGCCAAACCAGAGTACTAGCTAAAAATGCACAAATTATGAAGATTTTGGTCTGACTAACTGTGTCACTAGGGTGGCATCAGCCTCACTGGATCAAAGAACATTTCGCCCCGAAACAGAAGCGGCGACTGAGATCATGAGGAAGGGGTGGGAGGGGGCGATTACCTTGGTGAGGATGACCTCGAGCTTGCGGTACCGGAGGCCGTGAGCGGAGAAGAGGACGGGGTTGGCGGCGGCGGCGGCGAGGCCGTGGCGGCGGAGGAGGGCGGCGCGAGCGGCGGCCATGGCGTAGGGTTTAGGCAGACGACGGGGACGGGGAGGGCCTGCCACGATCGCAGAAACGGCGTGTGGTGTGTTGGTGCTCTCCCGTAGTAATACCGGGCCAGCCCAGGCCCGCTATGGGTGGTCATATTCCAACGCTGAGGGATTCCACACGTGGGCCGCGGCCCACCATGCCCACCTCCTCCTCATTTTCTTCTTCATCATTTCGTCGACGTCTCTCTTCCTTCCCGCCCACCACCCATGGCCGCCGTCTCTCCCGTGTGGCCTCGCCGCATCACCCTCCTCAAACCTCCCCCAACCGTCAGTCAGCTACTCTAAATCATCTCGTCTTCTTCGGTTCCGGCGATGGGCCAGCCAACGCCGGAGGGGTGCGCGTCGATGCGCTAACCGCCGCAACGGGGTGTCAAATTGGAAACATCCAAAAAAATATTTGCGAAAAGTCCACTGATCTATTCATTATCCTCAACAATAGTATAAGAAAAACTAAAAGTAATAAAAAAATATTTTAAAAAAAAGGTCTTTTGACCACATAGCAACGACTACAAGCACTCGAACGCGCACCCCTATTCTTGCCTAAATTACGAAAAGTTTTGAATCTTGAGCTTCTCCCGTTGAGATATTTAAAACTAGCTTCATCTTGATAGATTTTGAGGAAACAAATTAATACTTCCAAAACTACTTTGTTATAGTTGGGTTTCAGTGTAGTTGCAATACTATGGTTTCAAGTGTACTTTGATTTTTGTAGCGTAATTGTAGTTATACCCTGCGCATTTGGGACAGTGCAAGTTAAAGTTGATTGGCTTATCTTTGTCGCCAAGATAAGGGTGCGTAGAAGGTCGTCCGTCTCTCCTATCTCATCTTCACAATGGCATATTTTGAGAAAGAACTATGCACACGCACAGATAGTTGTCTCGCTATGAGCAGATACTTCGCCTACCAAAGAAAAAAAAAACTGGTACAGGGTATTTCTGAAATCAGATTCGGCCGAAACCGGCACAAAAGTAGGCAACAAATTTGCACCAGCCTGAATTCGCCTCAGAACAATTTTAACAGCCTGCGCTGACTCTGCTCTGTTTGATCTAGGATTCCAGCCCTCGCTACCGAGGTTATGCACAGCAAGACATGGGCGGGAAAAAATTGAGATGTGGTTATTTTGTGATCTTTATTGATGAGAGCCTATGAAGGAAAAAATCGCTCTCATCGTCGTCATTTACAGAAGAAAATAGCCCCCTACAGCAGCATGGTTGTCGGGTTCTCGATGTAGCCCTTGAATGCCTTCAGCCATTCCGCACCGATGGCGCCTGCGAAACGGAATAGTGGATAGTCAGCGCACAGACTTTGCCATAGATAGGAATGAGAAGCATCATCCACAGTTTATAGCTGACGCAGGAAAAAAAAGAAGTACCATCAATGACCCGGTGGTCACAGCTTAGCGTGGCTGACATGAAGGAACCGACTTCGAACTGACCCTCAGCTCCAGGGATCACCCTCTTCTCAGCTACTCCAAAGAAATTTCCAACCATATGGTAACTCGTAAGTAATGGAGCGGTTTCCACAACGACTATCCACTACTATGAGGCAACATATTACCAGAGCCAATCGCCAAAATTGCTGATTGGGGAGGATTTACGATGGCACAGAATTGCTTAATGCCGAAAGGGCCTCCCAAATTTGAGACGGTGAAAGTGCCACCCTGCAAAGCATAGCGTCAACATTGTCAAAGATAAATAAATACTATTAAGTTCTGCCAAGATATAACTCGATCTATACTCTATACCTCGTATTCTGATGGTTTTAGACTGTTATCCCTTGCTCTTTGAGCCAACTGCTTCACCTCATCGGCAATAGTAGCCAAGCCTTTCTTGTCTGCGTCCTGTAGAAATAATTCAAGTTAAAGAAGCAGATAATGTGGAAAATAGCACGATACCAAGTCAAACAACCCACCCTAACTACTGGAACAAACAAACCATGCTCGGTTTGTACAGCAACATTAATGTTCACATTGTGATACCTGCATGACAAATAGATGAAATACATCACATTATGAGTAATGGAAAGTTGAAAACAAAGCTCCCAGTTTTAAAGATTTTACTGTCCGTATCTTACTGGCGAATAAAATCGTTCATCCAGGAACTGTTACACGCGGGAACCTTACGAAGAGCCAATGCTGCAGCCTGCATATCGAACAACAATCAATTCAAACCTGTAGCATGGAGGCATACAAACCGCTGATAACTGCATGACTAACCCAAGATAAACTTATTCGAATAACTTTTCCTGTCACTCAAGCAATCAATGAACACCCTGTCTTCTAAAAAAACTGTGAACTCAAGTCGGTACTTGAGTACAAAGAAAACGGAGCACCAGAAGCTACCATACATCAAAACTTACCTTAATAACAAGGTCGTTTATAGATATCTTCTTCCCACCAGAGGCATCCTGCAGAGGGTTCAACTCGCTCCGCAATCTAGAACAGAAAAAAAATAATGAATTGATCTTCCGTCAAAGCCTTCCAGCAGAAAAATGGTGCAAACAAAAGATAGGACCAATTATCCCAAACAATGATTGAGCAGATTATCTATCTAATTCACACAAAACCAGTATGTGTAAAATAAAATACTAAATGATTAAAGAATTACATACTTAATAAGTTTGTCAACTCGACTTTCAACTGTCAGATAGTAGTGAGGGATGGTCTGCTTAGATTGCAGCAAGCGGTTTGCAGTAACCTAAGGCAAATAAAATTAGAAGTTGTCAATAGCAGCAGAGTACGTTCAAACAAATCCATGTTCAAAGAATCCCATGGCACAGATTTTACCTTCCTTATTTGTGTATTTGGAAGATCCACATAGCCTAGTCCTGGAGCTGCTGAAGCTTCATTCTTCGTATCCTTGGCGGCAGAGGCTTCATCAAGCATACGCATAACATCATCAGTTGATTACACTAATTCTACTTGCATAACTAAACTGATAAATTTTATGTATATTAAACACTTCAAATACACTTTTCCACCATCTACTACTTTTCCTACAAATGAGGGTGGTGGAGAGTGAAAACAAAATGGTGGTGGAGAAAAAGTGCTAAAATTTCATGTAAGCAAAAAAGTCTTATGTACCATAGCCACAACCTACTCCCTAAATAAACATCATTCATGACTAATCATGCTCTGTTTCTGCCCTTCTAGAACAGTGTCATAGCACCCAATCAGGAGTGAATTTTTTCATTGGCAGGGACAAAAAATAACAGAAGAGAGCATACACAAGTAATCCTCAATGTCTGCCTTCAAAATACGCCCATCTGGACCAGTACCTTTTAAGCTTGAAAGCGGTACCTGTACACAAATTGGATGGTCAAAAACTGCATTCCTTATAAACTGTTTGGATAGCTGAAATGTAAGTTGCTTACGTTGTTGTCTTCTGCCAACTTTCTGGCAACAGGACTGGAGAATAAGCGATCCCCTGACTCTTCAGTCTTTGTAGCCTTTGGCTCGGGAGCCTTGGACAGCTCTTTCTTCTCCTCTTTTGGTTCTGGGGCCTCAGATTGGGGTTTTGATTCAGCTGGAGGTGCAGCTGAAGCAGAAGATGAAGCCTTGTAGTCCTTAAATTTCTCAATGTCCCCCTCCTCTTCCACAGTTATGCAAATAACCTAGTTCACAGAAAAACATATGGGCATTAGTAACAAGCGAATAAGTATGTCACCGATGGTAAAAAGAAGTTTCGCCTATGCATCAGGATATATCATATATGTACCTCGCCAACTTTGATCTCTTTTGCGCCATCTCCACAAACAATCTTAGCAAGATAGCCTTCCTCCATGCATTCCATCTCCACAGTAGCTTTATCCTAGTCACCACAGGTGTGCTTGACAATTATATAGCTGCAAATTCGTGGTTTGGGTGTACATGGAAAGAAACAGAACTTACGGTTTCCACTTCGCAAAGAACTTCACCAGGTGAAACTTTGTCTCCTTCCTTCTTCACCCACCTTGCAATATTTCCCTACAGACAATTTAAAAGTTTTTGATACCATACAGAAAATTGAAGAAACACGTGCACAATGGTCATGCTTTACGTTTCTGTGTCACTACTTTTTTTTTCCGAATTTCGAGTGAATTACCTCAGTCATAGTAGGTGACAGAGAAGGCATCCCGATTTCTTCATGCGCTGGCAAATCTGAAACAGTGTATAACTTGTTAGAATGCTATACGATGGTATCAACTTGTCTGTACCATCGTATAACTCAAAGTTGGATAGAATATTAAAACATTAGCATGACTGAGTGAGGAAGGTACCTGCACCACTCGAAAACTGCCTAGCCGAAACTACATGCCCACTGATAAAATAGCAATGATCAGTCAAAACATGGTTGCTGCTGTGGTAAGCCAGCATAGAATATCTGGAGTTCTGGACACATAAATTCAGGCAAAAAAAAACATAAATGAGAGTGCCTACCATGAGAACAAACTATTGGCCCCAGTAGCAGAAATTTGCATTCTCTTCGAGATGTAGCTTCCTCTTGCCTCTCGTGGAGATACCTGCAAAAGTAATAGATGGGGCAGCCAATCGAAGTCAGAACAGATAACAAGATGTTCAACTAAAGAAGTACGATTTAATTACAGCTGCATAACCTTAGAGGTACCGGGCCCTTTTCCAGACAACCTCTCTTGGAAAATGCTCGAGCTTCCAACTTTTTTCCCATAGTCCCCATGAACACTAGAACTTGAGATACCTGCAGCAGGGAGCCACCGATTAGTTTTAATGAAAATTACAAGCAAGCCACTAAGAAAAACACTAATCCAGAATAATATGTGTTGCAATCTGTGCAAGGTTCATATTAAAAGAAACAGTGGGTACATTATATCGTCACTGAGAGCAAATTTTCACTTTGGAAGAGCCAGTGGCTAAGAACAAGATAACTACTGTATTTCCATTACCAGCATCTCAGTTGAACATACGAGGATGAAATCAACATTTAACTTGTTCAGCTTGGATTAACCAAGGTGTGCAAGGAGCACAGGGAGAGAAGCACATACCGTCTTCCTTCACAGCAGTGGAGCAGGCACTAGCAGAGAAGTGCCTAGCGATGCTCCCACGCTCGTAATCCAGGACACCGTGCACTCTTTGCAACTGCACAAGTGAAACACGCGCAAAGCAACTATGAGCATACGAAAACCATACACGTGGCGGAACGCTTTCAGAGCTGAAAGTACCAGCAGCGAGCAACCAATAAGTCACACAGTGCCAGAACCTGTCTTCTGCTCTGTCACGCCACACCAGTCACCAAACATCGTCAAGCGCTCCACACAGGTGTTGCGACAATATTTCGAGGATGGACTACATCGATTGCATAAGGTAGCAGCTCAACGTTTTTGATGCTATGGGTGGTGGCCTTTATGCCGGTCTTGCGTAAGAAATTTACAGTTCCAACAAATCACATATGTACATGGCCAGCAGGTCGAGGCAACCAATTGGCCAGCATCTACTACTTTATACGAGGGCTTAAATTGACAGTAAACTCTCCACATTAATTTGGTCCAACTTGCTAGTCTAGTCTAGGGAAAAAAAAGGCATAAGCCTTGTACCAATCTAATCCGCCATGAGCCGTGAGAATTGTTGCTATCCCCTGGCTCGTCGTACAATTCTAACCATTATCACCGTCGCTGGATCGGATCGTAGAGCCGCGGCGGACTGGGGGGCGGGACCAGATCACCAGAGCGATTCCAAGAAAATGGGAGGCCCTGCCGCAACGAAAAGTAGGGAGAGAGGGAGAGGTACCTTGCGGGAGTGACGGAGGAGGAGCGCCATGGTGGCCGCCGGCAACGGCAACGACGACGGCAACGGAATTGGCGGAGATCGGAAGCCTTTCCGGGTGTCGCCGATGGAGGAAAAGGAAATGTAGAGGAGAATCACGGAGGAAGGGGGCGGTTGGTGCGGTCAGGCTATTTGTTAACTCTGTTTATGTGTATGTATTTTTAAGGGACATATTTGCTTATTCGCCAATCGCCCAAGCATTGCCACCTCTTGCAACTTTGAAATTCATTGTTGCTCCATCCGGCCTAAAAAAATTGAGACACGTTTCAAAAAAAAAATTTGAGACAGCTCAATTGTACATGATTGTGTCAAAGTAACTTGGGTGGGGGGAGTATTATCTATACTATTATAGTGGATGGAGTTGCCCCTAGGTCGTCAAATGCGTTTGGTGAAGGAGATTGGGATAATCTGAACCGTCTGTTTGCTCACTACCCAGCGTCTCGCATCGTACGATCGTTCCACGAAGTCGAGTCCCCTCTCGAATCCCTCCAATCACGCATAAGAAAACCCTTATCGATGGCGGCGGGGATTGTGCCACTTGGGGCGGTTGGCTTTTTTTATCGGATCTGCCAAACTGGATTCGAGAAAATTGACCCGACAGGAAGCCATTGCTTCCTGCCCGTGCATGAAGCCGGCGCGGCCTCTTCCGCTCCATCAGGCTCTGTATTCCAAACCAATTTGATCTTGCAAATTGTCGACATCTTCGTTTGCTTTTTATGTTTTAGTGTTTGGAAAGTTCTGCTTGTTGAATGGGTCGCTTTCGTTGTGGATGATGATGTCATGAAGAAGACCTTCCTTCTCCACCTTAAGATGAGACGGATACTCATTTGAAGGGTTTTTAGTGTTGAACGGCAGTGCAATTAGCCTTCACTATTGTTTTGCCCGGTCGTCTAATTAGCATCTTGAATTGCTTACTTTTACCTTGCTTATGGTGTTACGTGGTGATAATTAGCATTATAGTTTGACAGAATTGAGAGGTAACAATGATGCCTTCAAAAAATAATAAGAGAAGTAAATAACAGAACTGAGACATGACAACTTTATTATTCTGAAACTTATTTTACACTGTCTCCTATAAATTTGAAAAATACAGTCATAACTTCTTTATATTACTTAGTAGGGCTTATGTTCAATTAAAAATCAATAAAAGAAACTTCCATGCATAACCTTTTACCCTATTTAAGCATGGCATAAACTCCTCTATTCAGAGTCTCATATTCAGTTTTCCAGTGAACAGTATAAGAGAAATGATTGATAAATTGTTAAAATGAAGGTGTGAACGATGCCAATATGATACATGTGTGCAGGTGAAGAAAATGGTTATATAACTCTACGATGATGGTCATTACAATTTAATGCCACTTTATCGTAGGTCTGTCTCATATTTCCATGCCAGCTCATAGCCATGTACCGCATGGAGCTGCCCCAACAAAATTAACAAGGTAAGAAAATCGTGATTGTTGGATTCAATCTGTAGACTGAAAAATGAGGATCGAAAGTGATAGTTATTGAGTCAGTTACAGCTGAATCATATTGGTATAATTTTTGTGGCATATATCTCATATTTGGTTGACTAAATTTATAGTCAAATTTATTTCTCGAAGTGCGAAATTCCCATTAATCTGGTATGGAGGGAGTATCTGATATGCTTTCAGCGTTGAGAATATTCTAGAAAATATCATTTGTAGTATCCTTCTCTCTATATATTTGTTGCCTGGGAGTGGTCAATGGCACATGCAGGAAGTTCCATTCGGTGTGATGTAATACAAGATTTCTTTATTATATGAATTCTCTTTGTTTTAATTATCCTACTACTTCTGCACTTACCCTACCGGCCAAAACTTGAACAACAATTACTCTGCCAATATGTTGTTTATGTGATACGGAAGCATAATAGTTAGTACTGAGTACAAATCTAGTACAAATCTAATGATAACAATTTTATGTTATATAAATTACATACTAATGGAGTATTTGTTGGGCAAAGTCTTGTTTAAAACAATCAAAACACCATACAAAATGAAACAGCGTGAATGATATCTTTGTCTAAAGGTTTCCATGGTGATTATCTATGGTAAAAATAAGTTTTCACATATTTCATCTCTCCATTGCTTGCCTACTACTGAGAATGTTTGCAGATTGCACATGAATGGACTGTAGTTTTGGGGAGTGCAGTTGGTAATTGGTCGTCAAACGGGTTTGATGAAGGAGACTGGGATCCTTAAGACCGTTCGATCTAATCTCTTTGCTCCGTTCGATCATTAAGATTTGTTGAAGATGATCATGTAATTTATTCTGAAGTACCACAAAGCTTTTTGCAAAAGAAAAAGCACCACAAAGTTATGTGACAAACAATTAGGTTAGCATAATCAAATTGGTATCTTACTAGAAAAACTTTGAAGGCAGAGAACCAAAATAATGCCGTACCTCTAGGAGTGTTGTTGTTGCCAAACATGAACTTGGAGTTCCTTGATCTACGGTCATCAGGCTGTACATTTTCACTGATTGAGCAGTAAATTTTTGTAAATGTATAGGTCAACCCATACATTTTTTAGTCATGTTTAGACCTATGACACAAGTACGTGCTTCTTGTTCACAACAATGAACCATATGCACTACTGTTATGCATCAAATAGGTATCGGCTGCAAAGTACGAATATTTGAAGCACGGGAGCAGAGGTCAATCTGCACCAAAGTTCATTGTTTCTGTGTCGGACCCCACAACTATCGGTGAAGCACGGGAGCAGAGGTCAATCTGCACCAAAGCTCATTGTTTCTGTGTCGGACCCTACAACTATCGGGGACAGTGAGCAGAACATAATGGTTTGCTCAGTTGGCAGGAAATATCCCAATAATCTTCTAGCTTAGCCGCAACTATAATCCAGCATCGTAGCCTATCTTCTAAATCCTTGCGACCCATTTTGTGTGGAAGCATGGAAGAATCCAACAAAAAAATAAGTCATCCTCACCGTTGAGTCTCCAAGCAAGAAGTCACCTAAAGCACCATAAGGCAGCGAGTTAGCAAGGCTCATATGACAACTCTCAGTTTGTATTATCATGGGTTGTTTGGGAACAATGATATTTATAGCACCTAGATATTGTTGCCACTTAGCCATGAGATATATTTGGTCGATGCAACACACATCGCAATGTTTGATGAGTAATTCATGTTTAGGAATATGACTAACATATACAACATATTATATTGATGGCCCCGTGTTCCCTTCTTTCCTTCTTTTTTTGACTCATTTTCTTCATTTCAGAATAAGGTTATTATCAAATTTCAAGCGAAGCTGTGAGCCTACGATGTTTTGAACTAACATTAACTTTTCTGGTTTTTATTATTTCCATGCATTATGTTTGGCTTGACAATAATTATCTGTAGCAATGCACGGGTGAATAGTGCTCATGCATGAATAGTGTCTGATGCCTGCTTTTTTTTACTTTTTACAATAATCTTTATACAATTTTGGGTCATTTTCACAACAATTTCCCATTGTAATTTAGAAGTAGAAATCCTCAGCTTTGGCAAAAAAAAAAAACTAGAATTTAACAGTGCTATTTGATAGTAGTTTCTCTAGGATCTTGAAGTAGAAATCTTCACCTTTGGTATAGTAATTCCCGATGTTAGTTACTGCTACTTGATAGTAGTTTTTTGAGGATCTTGACGTATCCATTTTTTTGTAAAATAATGTGTCAGTAGAAATCTTCTGCTTTAACTGTAGTTTACCGATGTTAACTATATCCGAGTAGTTTTTCAAAGAGCGTCACTTATTTGGCATCATGGTGGCCTTGATGGTAGGCTTGACAAGGTCGGTGCGTTGATCCATCCTAAAGATGGGTTTAAGGAAGATGGCGGCGACAACACAAGCGTGTGTGATGGTGCGCTTTGAGAGTATGCTGGACCGGTAGTGCTACTAGCTCGTCGTGGGGCAGTCAGTTGAAGCTTTCGGTCTTTAGATCAGGCTGGTCGGTGTGTTGTCTGGGCAAGTGGCCCTTGCATAGTCATCCGCTTCATCAGTTTTTTTAGGTTTAGCGATCTGTAGGATGGTAGCTTTGATTTGATCATTGTATTTCACTTGTAAGTCCTTTGTGAATAATCTAATAAAAAATTTGTGTGTACATCCTTTGGATCCAGAGGCTGAGGTTCAAACCTCCATTTCGAAAGAAGGCTTGGGCGGTGCTAGCACAGGATGCAGGTCTATGGATATGTTTGCTTTGTTGTTTTTTCAATTTTGGCATACTTCTGCTTCTTCGGCAATTCCTTCAGTTTTGAAATTGAACTCATCCTTGGGACATGGACTTGCTTCTTCGCTAATGATGGATTCATGCATGATTTGTAGTGTTGCATTTGTGCTAATTAAACAGAGGATATGATACAACAGTAAACCAAAAAAGCGTATTCGTGGTTTAGAAACATTCAATATACCATGCATGATACATATAGCTTTTATATTTATATGTGCCAAGTTTCAGGGGAAAATATGTATGCACGTGGAATACAAAGAAAAGAATACCACCTCACACATCCAAAATTAGATAAATCTAAGACATTTATTTATAAACGGAGGGAGTATGTAACTTGCACAAATTTTTATCAGCCGTTGCAATGCATGGACATGTTTCCTAATTTTTCTTATGATATCACCAATATTGCATCACTTAGAGTAATTAAAAACTGATTGCATCACTGGAAGTGTAAAGCGTACTTTTCTATAGTAGACAGAGGAAATAAGCATTGGGAGGAAATATTGAAACTACTTTTTTATCGATGGGGCTAGCTTTCTCACTGGAGATTGCTGGCATCTTGGTGTCCTCCAGAAAAAAAAATTCATACGATCGAGCGAAGAATTTCAAGTAGTCATTGTGTTGCACCACACGATGACAATGTTATCCTTCTATTGTACTCTTCTTTGATCTTCTTCAAACAGATGACCACGCCAGTCATCGTCATTCTCTGGTCAGGCAAGTCGCTGGAGCATAGCAAACCCAGCTCGAATACCGACGCTAGGAAACTCTCGTTCATGTTGTGGCTAGAAGAACAGGCCGAGCCTTGAAGTAGCTGGTCATCGACCACATGTACAAGCTCCAAGGGAAAAGCACGGTGTACCCATTGTCTAAGGGTTAGTTCTCCGCCAAAGATAGCATCTGTGGGCCTTCTTCTGGTAAAGACTTCAAGGAACATGATCCCGTAGCTAAATACGTCGCTCTCCCGTGATGCTTTTCCAAGAGATCCATACTCTGCATGAAATAAGATAGACGAGGAAATATAAGACCAAGCATGTACGGTAGATTATAATTATGTGATGGTTTAACAAGAGCTACCTGAGTACCTGGTGCCATGTAGCCAACTGTTCCAGACATGCTTGCACAAATCATGGAGTTATCATCACCTAGAAGCAGCCTTGAAATGCCGAAGTCTGCCACATGCGCAGTCATGTCCTGATCAAACAACACATTGCTCGGTTTCAAGTCACAGTGCAAAATCGCCTGGTGCTGATCATTGTGTAAATACTCCATTGCCATTGATACATCGAGCATGATGTCAAGCCTCTCAAGGAATCCCAAGTGCATTGGGCTTGTAGGCTGGTGTAGTAGCTTCTCTAAACTGCCATTTGGCATGTATTCAAGCACAAGTGCTCTAAAGTCTAGGTTGGAACATGTGTTGAGTATACGTATCAGGTTACGATGCCGTGTCATGCGAAGCACGCGACACTCAGCATCGAAGCTCCGCATGGCCTGCTCTAGCCGCATGTCAAGAACTTTTATCGCCACCACCAAACCATTTAGCTCGCCTTTGAAGACTTTTCCAAAGCTTCCATATCCTAATATGTTATCTCCATCAAAATTATTTGTGGCGTGAATGAGATCTCGGCAGGAGACCATTTGATGGCCTATGCTATCCAATGACTCAAAAGAATTTTTTGTGTCTACCTTAGTGATCTCAACTTTCTTTCTTGTCCATAGGTATAGGAAAGTAGCAATACTGCCAAAAGCTACCGTGGCAATTGGGAGTAGAAACCTTATCAAGTGTCTTCTACTTGAATGAGATTTGTCAAAACATGGTGAAAATTCTAGGCGTGGAGAGCCACATAGTCGAGTATTCCCGATCAAACATTGCAACGAGAGATTAGAGAAAACACCCCCCTTTGGTATTTGGCCTTCCAACATGTTGAATGAAAGGTTCAAGGTAGTCAAATCGGTAAAGTTTGCAAGAAACATTGGAATGGTACCAGATATGTTGTTGGAGGAGAGGTCTAATGAAGCTAAGCTAGTTAGCTTTTGAAGTGGGTCTGGAATGGGGCCTCTGAATGAGTTGTGAGATAGATTTAGATTAGTTAGCATCTTAATTTGCCCAATTGATTCCGGGATGCTTCCTATCAAGAAATTAGAAGAAATGTCCATTTGGTATAATTCTGTTAGCCTCGAAAAGTTCGTTGGTAGTGCGCCATCAAAAGAATTGTAAGAAAGATCGAGTATGAGAAGCTTATCAAGGCGGAATAGACTTGTAGGTATCGTTGAACTTAATTGATTATTGGACAAGTTTATTTGCTCTAACCTAGTAAGATTACCGAAGCTACTTGGTATTGAGCCAAACAATCTGTTTCCGTTGAGGAACACTCGTTGTAGACTCCCAACCATGCCTATTTCTGTTGGGATATTGCCTAAAAATTCGTTGCTAGAGAGATCAAGCCACGTGAGATTTCTCATAGTGGCAATGGATTTTGGAATCGGCTCGGTGAGTAGGTTATTGCTCAAAACTAACGTTTGAAGGCTGCTTATGTTTGAAACTGCTGCCTCAAGTCCACCAGTTAACTTGTTGTAACCAGCCCGGAACGTGACTAGTCGGGAAGCGAGGCTTCCCATATTGTTAGGGAGGGACCCCGAGAAAGAATTATGCTCTATGTTAATCTCTTTGCAATTAGAAAGAGTTGACATGAAGTCCATGCTTCCCTCTAAATTGTTGGATTGTATGAAAAGTCTCTCCAAAGGTGTGTTGTTGAATAGATAGGGTGGAATTTGGCCACTCAAGTCATTTTGATATAGCTGAATTTCTGTAAGGTTGTGCAGATGTAGTAACATCTCAGGAGGGATCTGGCCCGAGAAACTATTGGTATCAATCAAGATGTACCTCAAGGAATGTGTGTTGTTGAATAGATAGGGTGGTATTTGTCCACTCAAATCATTTTCATAAAGAGAAAGCCCATCAAGTTTCCGTGTATGAATGAATATGTCATGGGGAATTTGGCCAGTGAGGTTGTTGATACCTAGGCTAAGAAGCTTAAGCCTTGTGAGGTTACCTAGGGCAGTAGGAATGCCATTTGACAGGTAATTTCCTTTAAGACGGAGAGTCTGAAGCCAGCCTAGCCTGCCAAGTTCGGGAGGGATTGAACCCATGAGGCTAGCATTGGTAATGTTAAGGGTGGAGAGAAAAGAGAGGTTACCGAGCTGAGGAACCAAAGATCCACAGAGGGGTGTGTCATGAAACTCTAGAGCGGTGACACGCTGCCTGCGACGGCTACATGAGACACCAACCCAATGGCAGAAAGACGTGCCAGTCCAGTTGTGGGCGAGGACACCAAGAGGGTCGGCGAGCTGGGCTTTGAAAGCCAACAGAGCGGCAAGGTCCGACTCGCTGCCGTTGGCCATACTCAAGGAAGAAGAAGCAGCCATGGCCGAGAGTGCTAGCACTAGGAGAGGGATGACGGGAATTTGGGCACATGGTGGTGCAACTGCCATTGCTCCAGCTGGCTTTTTCCAAATGTTTATATGGTGAGAGTATTTATATGTTTATTTGTGTGTGTGTAGAATCCCGTCCTGTTTTGCCTCACAATCACAGCTATCGTTGGATCGTAGTCGTGTGGCTCGCATTACCGTCTCCGCACGGCAGCGCCACATGCTCTAGAGCTAAGTCCGGCCTAACTATGACCTGTGCTGAGATATGCGCCATGACATATCGATGAAAATAATAAGACAAACATGTCCACGTACGCCAGGAAATTAGTGCAGGAAGCGGACGACTAAATCATTGATGTGGCAATAGTCTTACTTTCGGCATAATGCCACAACCATGCATGAGCACGCTAAAATACTCACACCATTCCAAAATAACTGATCGTGATAGGTTTATCATTGAAGGTTAACCAAGTTAATAGAATAATATATCAACTGCCGACAACACCGCTTTAATTTGATTAGATTTATCGCACAATAGGTTTTCAAAAACTATATATGGATGGTATGTCATAGATATCAACTCATTTTTATTTTTATTCGGTCAAACTTTTATTTTTTGAAAAAGGGTCAAACTTAGAGAAGTATGGCTTAGAACAATGGGATTAAGGTATTGCTAGTTCTCGGCTAAACAAAATTCGTGATCAGCCAAGTTCTCCACCGATTGATTGCAGTGATTCATGCGTATGAATTGCAACTTGGTTTGCAACTGAATTCTTTTCGGTTGCAAGTGGAGTTGAAATTAAGATTTTTTCGGTTGCATCTCTAACGGGCGACGCATTTCGAACGCTCAAAATATCCGCTTATGTCCGTTTGCGTCGGTCCAAATTTTCGAAATCGACCGCAGGTTTGTTTTCGTCGGGGGTGGCTCCAGCGGCATGACGTATTTTTTTCGACTTTGCATTTTTTTCCAACATAAAAACATACATTACATAGTAAAAGAAAGGAAAAAACCCTAAAACCTAAGAACGGCTGCGCCTACTGGTCATCGTTGTCGCTGTCGACGAGCTCCGGTACCGGCCACGGCCAGTTCGCAAGCGGCAGAACATACGCCGGTGCCGTGGGCGGTGGTGAAGCTTGAGAAGCCCAGGCTGAGCAGCCCACTCCAGTGGTGCTGGTGGCGCAGCCCACGCCGGTGGTGGAGGTGGAGGCCCCCACGGGTTGTACGACAGAGGTGGAGGAGGCGGTTGCACCAGTTGCATGGCCGAGTCCTCAAGCGCCCGTCGTAGGGCCTCTTCCTCCGTGAGGCCCGGCTGCATGATGTCGGTGGCGTACCGGGGCAGTGGCGGCTGTACCGGTCTGTCCACCTCCGAGACGAGGACGTCGAGCCTCGCGATCTCGTCGTCCGTCATCGCCTCCGGGTACTCGAACTTTCGGCCCTCCACCATGGCCAATTGCCATTCCTGGAAAATGCAGGTGACGTAGTCGTCGTTGTCATCCTTGGCCTCCTCGTTGTGGTAGGCCAACGCCTCGCTGTAGTCCTCCTCCTCCTCATCTTTGTTGTCATGTGCAGGCGCCGGCGGCTGCTGTGTTGGACGACCATGCGCCGGTGGATGGTCAAAGGGGAAGTCCTTGTCGCCGAGGAAGCCCGCCCTCCTCCTCGAATCCTTCTCGGTCTACGCCAGGTGTCAGAGTCGATGGCGTAGGCGAGATCGGCGCGAGGTCCGGCGGCAGGTACCGCCGTCTACGCCGGATCTCGGCGCTCCTATATGGCTCGCGCGCAGGCACGGGCGGGACAGGCACCCGGAGGTAGCTGAGCCGCCAGCCGCCAGGCATGTGCACGTCCCCTAGCCGTCGTACGGTGTTCAGTTCGCGTGCATGAGCCGCGCCACGTGGGCGGCGGCACCCTGTGCGTCCACTCCGCCTTCTTGGTGCCGCTTTCGGACGCCTCGAAGTCGTTCTTCTTTTTCCCCATGGTGATGTGGCGCTGCGCGGTTGTGGTGGAAGTGGAGGTGTCCGTGCTATGGGCGATGCCAGCAACAATGCCGGTCGACTTTTAAGGCCGACTGCGCGCGGGAAATGATGCCATTGAAGACGGCGCAGAAGCCCAGCCGTCGCCCACCAGTGTGCGCGCGGAAGAGGCAGCTGCTACATTGATGGCGAAGGCTGCAGCGCAGACGCAGAAACGATGGTCGTGGAAGCGATGCCCTGATACAGGCTCGCAGCCAGGCGGGCCCGGTGGAAAAACGAGTGGTCACTTGGGGCATCCGCCGCGACGTATTGCGTCGCGTTTGCGTCGCTGCGGACGGCCCGATCACTATGCATCGTCCCACTAGAGCGTGTTCCATACGCATTTTCGGCTCGCGCGGATACAAACGGTTGCTCAGCATCCGTTTGTGTCGCCCCGTTCTAGATGCTCTCAAAAAAATTCTCCAAACCGTTATATTTGCTTCGTGATTTATGCTAGTAATAAGTTACAATAAGAGATGCAACTGAAATTTAATGACATTATCTAGCTAAGAACAAAGTTAATTTTAAGTTGACTGATGAATAGTCACAGCCTTAAAACAAGCCTTAAACGTCAATTATTTGGAGCGAGGGTAGTACGAAACATCATGATCGACGTCGTGTTGAGACCTGGAGAATGGAACATTTCAGATAAAATATGAAGTAGTTTGTCAGGATGTCTAAAGGTCGCTGCCGTTGGATATTTTATCACAAGGCAAGTAGACACTAGTTACGTGTTGATGAGTTCATCTAGAAAAAAGAAAGAAAGAGTAGGTATGGCCAAGCTTCTCCCTGTTCTCCTGATGCTTCAGTTTTAATTTGTTTTGTACCTGCATATCCTTTTGAGAACGATCGCCGTAGCCACGTCCCTTTGTCCCGTCATAATGCTGGGCCTTTCAAAATAGTAGAATGCAATGTATACTACCTCAGGACTCAGGAGTGAAGTCTCCTTCACGTGAAAGTTGCATCAGCTAGATAGAATCATAGTGGAGTTTTTTTACTATAATTAAAAGATAATAATACTCTGATTAATTTTCCTTGAGCAAAACAACAGACCCATACAGATTTCCTGATGACTCGAGGCTCTTGTACACTGTAAGATTTTATAGGCTGACGACAGAAGTATCTGCGCTGCCAAAATTACAAATGGAAGATCTCACAAGAGCTTTTCTAATCACTAGTACACAGATCAGGCCTTCAAGGTCACAATCGCACACGGAAGGCTGCGAAGCGGAAGATTCCTGATGCCCCAAAAAAACTAACCGTCTGCTACTGCTAGTACTCTAGGTGAGAATACATGTAAAGTTCTCTTTGTATAATGGGAAGATGTGTGGTTGTTATGTACCATATGGATGTGGTGTCAAATATGAAAACAAGAAAATTAGTATTTTTTTTTTGGATGATGATATTTTAATTTCAACCAAACCGTGTGTTTCTATGGGAATTGTTTTTTGATAACCTAATTTCCAAATCTGTATTATAAGCTGCAAAACTCTCAATAGATCTTACTTAGCTTTTTGGGTCAAAAACTTGTTAATCTACACCATATGATATGACTACGACTATAAGATCATACCTATTTCTATTATTCATCGAATAGTTAAAAATACAATATGTATATAAGATCGTTTATTGTAGCTATTCTTACAGGTCAAATCTGCTAAGCTGTCCATTGTATTGTTTTTTCTTTGAAACAAGACAAAAGACTTGGCATTTTTTATTAATTAAGGAGAAGGTTTTTAGGACAAATGCCTAGAACAAATGCCTTGTCGACGCCAAGGACTCTAGCTACAAACACACTTACTCTTCCGGGATTACATTACTCAAGAATTTCGCTCCGGCCATGCTCCACATTTTGGCCTCATCCTTGATCTTTTGATTACCATGTGAACCGACGAGGTTTGATGACTGAAGACTCTTGCATTTCGCTCATTCCAAATCTCTCAAAACAAAAGCATGCGGAGTTGAGGCCATAGCCTTCCGGGGGCTTCCATGTCCCAAGTCAAACTTCATCCACCAACCAAAAACAATTTCTCCGTCAGCCCAAACCGCCCATGTCTAGTTGCCCACACCAAGGTAGAATGGCATTTCAAATTCTTATGGAGAAACGACACTTGAAAAGAAGGTGAGACGCGGACTCTTGGACTTGATTGCAAAGGAGACAAATTTCCACAATTTGGCCAACTTCTTCTAGCCAAACGGTCCACCATCCAAACTCTATTTTGCAAAACTAGCCACGCGAATAACTTGCACTTGGGAGGGTTCCAAGCCTTCCAAATAGAGGGTTCCATTGTAGTGAGAGTGGTGCCTTCAAATTGCATCTTATAGGCCGAGGCGGCGGAGTAGGAACCATCTTTAGTAAGCTTCCAAGAGATTGTGTCTTTTACCCCTTCGGAGATATGCACATTGGAGATTCGCTCCCATAGGTTGACAAATTGTTGAATGTGCTCGACATCAAAACCTTGCTCCAACTCAATGTTAGCGACCCGAGAATCATTTTCCTAGGCTTTCTTGACCGAGATGTTATTCTTCTTTGCAATAGCGTAAATCTTTGGAGCGGTGTCTTTTGGTCTACCTCCGAAAAGCCACAAGGAAGACCAAAATTTGGCCCTTTCTCCATCACCAATGTTGACATGAGTTACTGCTTCAAACATTTCTCGGTCATTGTCATTGCAAGTGTTTCCAAGGCCAATCCAAACCTTAGAATCGTCCATCCACTCGAGTCAAAGCCAACGAAGCCTAAGAGCGACGGCAAATTTATCAAGGTTCAAGATACAAAGGCCACCTTGCTTTGTTGGGCGGCACACCGCATTGTTTTTGGACCGTGGTTCCAATTGATAGAATGTCCTTCGACGACCGATGCTGACAAGAGGCAAGAGAATTCCAAGTAAACTTTCCTTCATAGATTAAGAGTATAGAAGATATAAAAAAATGTCGCGAAAGAATGAAGCTCAACAATCATGCAAGTGGCTACAAAAAAATACGACATGGAACGGTGACTTGGGTGTGGCCGTGTACTTACTAAAGACAACACAACATTCAATTTTCTGTATCACTTGTAGAGCAATTTGTCTTTTCTTCCCTGCTCCATTGTTAAAATGAAAAAGAAAAGATTCGTGCGAAGAGCCCCTTGAAGAAACACCAGTATTTGAAGCAGGCCCTCAATGCAGAAATACGTGCGTCTCCAGGTACCATTTCGCGAAATCGCCACCCCCAACGGCGAACCCCGTGGCCTGCAAAACCCTAAACGGCGGCGGCCTCGTCGGCCTGGCCCCGCCACCGCCCCGCCACCCACCACCTCCTCGTCCTCCTAGGCCGCCGAAGAATGGCCTCCACCGCCGCCGGGCCGTCCCGCGCCTTCCAGCTCCGCCTCAACCCGCTCACCGGCGACTCCGAGTGGCTCGTCGTTGACGAGGAAGTGGACGGGGAGGGGGCAGCGCCTCCTATGAAGACGCCGGCAGCTCAGAGGCAGCTCCTGGCCGCCACCTCCTATCTCGACATGCTCAACGATGCTGCCCGCAACTGCGCCTACCGCCGCGCCATCGAGGCCGCCGTCACCGACCCTGCCGCCCGCGTCCTCGACATCGGGTGAGCATCCGCCGGGTTCCCGGGAAGTTTCTTGCGCAATAGAAATGAACAACACATAATTCAACTGGAGTGACCCTGGTGTGGTGTTTTGGGAATAATCGAATCATCTCTTTTAATCAAAGAACATGGTTAGAGCTTTGGCATGGGAAAGATCTTTGATCTCAGATACCATCGAAGGGGGCCTAAAAAGTATACCAAATCGCAGCTGCAGTTAGGGTGTTACTTTGAACCTGGACCATCTAATATCACTTGCTTCTCTACTTATTTGAGCACCTGATTCAAACTGCAACGGGTAGGTGGACGTGTAGCTGGTCCTCTTTCTGTCTTGTTTCATATATTATGGAGATGATTGAGCAACTATCTATTTCTTGGTGCTAATGACATGCTAGTTTAGAAAATAAAATCAGCTATGTTGGCTATATAATCTATAATAGCCGAAAAAAACAGAGTGGATACTAATGCTTATGATGGTTCAGAGCTGGGACCGGGTTGCTCTCCATGATGTCTGCGCGGGCTTTGGGGAATGTTAGAGGTGAAGCTAGCGGTAGTGTATCAGCATGTGAATCCTACCTTCCGATGGGGAAGTTGTTGCGGAAGGTACTGAGAGCCAACGGGATGGAAAATAAGGTGAAAGTCTTTCATAAGCGGTCGGATGAGCTCGAAGTTGGAGTTGAGCTTGATTCACCAGCTGATATACTGGTAGGACTTTGTTTTAGCTTAACTTGCACTCTTGTTCTACTATGGGATTCTTCTCCAATACGATCCATATTTATCCAGTGAATTGACCTAGTGTAGTATTCATACTCTTCAATATGCTTCTTCAACTGTCTCCTTATATACTAAATATGAATTTTCTAGTGTACAATTTCAGTTGAGAATGGTCTCACTTAGCAATTAGCACTTCTGTTGTATTAGGCTTGTTTTTCTGTTGCATATAAAGTTAATTATAGTTGTTTGAACAAAGCATACTATGTTTTACAGGTGAGTGAAATTCTTGATTCTGAGCTGTTAGGTGAGGGTCTGATACCTACTCTACAGCAAGCTCATGATATGTTACTGGTGAAAAACCCAAAAACAGTTCCATATCGAGCCACTACATACGGGCAGGTCCGTTTACTCCGTGTTATTTAATAATGATTTCATTTGGATGGTTTCTAAGGAACTAATGTTTGATTAGTTTATACTGGAATGTTTTTGTTGCCGTTGTGCATCGTAGCTAGTTGATAGTACATTCTTGTGGAAGATGCATGATTTGCACAACAATGAAGCAAATGCTGCAGATGGTGTCTGGCTTACTCCTGATGGGATGGAAAATATTGTTTCCGTGAAGCTACAGCAACATGCAATGCAGTGTGACCCATTACAAGACGAGATACGATTGGTATGGACTTCATTTTGCATGTTCTGAACTCTGATGCGAAAAATATGTTCCTCCCATGTCCTAATTGTTTTGCTCCAGCTGTCAGAACCCTTCAAAGTTTTTGAATTTGACTTTTCGGAACGACCAGATAGTCAGCGAGAAACCAAGATCACGATAAAAACAACTGGTGATGGATGTGTTCATGCTATTATTTCATGGTAAGTATAACATCTTGTAGTCTCTCACTTTAAAGTTAAAACTGCTTTGGATAAATATTGTGTCTTATAATTCAGGTGGGTGCTTCAGTTAGATTCTGCTGGGTCAATCTTCTACTCAACTGCTCCTAGATGGGCGAGACAATCAAGTATTGAGGATCTGCCAAAATGTGTCAATGGTTAGTTAAAGAATCATGGCTTTTGGCATGATTTGTTTTTGCATTATTCAGAGTGTCATTTTCCATTTCCCTAGACTGATGCGCTTATATAATTGGCATGTTTTACTAGCATTTATAATAGTTGATATGTAACCACATTTCCCTGATGTATTGGAGTAATTTTGGACTTGGGCCTTGGGGTTTATCTAGAATTTTATGGAGAATCAACTGTTCGTTATTATTATTTAAAAGAAAAATGACTTTCATAACCACTGCAGTGTTCTACTGACATGAAAATTGGTGCAACACCAAAAATCTTCTATGTTACAGCTTTTAGTATTGAATTACATGAAAATACAATTCTCTGTGTCAACAAAAAATATTATATTTTAAATTGGATCAATGCATTTGGTTCATGGAACTATTCATCATGTATGAGTTAATCAATTGCGGTGTCAAGTTTTAAATGAAATCAGTTCATCTTTTTCTGGTATGCCATGAAACTTGAGGATATTCCTTGAAACGATTGTCAAGTAGCTTATTCATATGGTCATTTAGGTCTATACTTGGTCCGTTCCCAGGCTAGTAATTCCTTGACCTCTTTGGTCATGTAAGTTTTATTCTCTCCTTCACTATCCTTGTCAACCATCTCACTCTTAAGGCGTTGAAGTCCTTAAAAAGAGGCATATGCTCTGATACCAATTGAAAGGATAGAGATGATAACCTAGAGGGGCTGAATAGGTTCTAGAAATTTTCTTTTAAGTTATTCAACAATTTTAGGCTTTGCAGATAAATAAAATGGCCTAGTGCAAACTAGGTGAGGCAACCTACATGATGATACAGGTACTTCAAGCACGATGGTGTCCCAATTTAAGCAACACTAGTAAAGAGCTCGGATAGAAATAACCGAGACACACCGGAGATGAAGATGTAGCTCGGTGTTCGCTCCCTTGGGGTGAACTATGTCACCATTGGAGAGGGGTGGGATTCCACGAAGGATTCCCAAGCACCACGTAGGCTCACCTTCTCCTTGATCCTCCTCCACGAAGTAGGAGCTCACTCACTAGTGGTAGGCTTTGAGGCGGCCTCCAAACCCTCACAAACTTTCCATGGGGCAAATCACAAGCCGAAAGCCTTCGGGTGGCCCCAGCCGCCTAGGGTATCCCAACAAACACAAGAGTAACAAGCTAGCTCGATGAACTCAATGGGGAATGAAATATGGCTTGGCAAGATTGTAGATCGAGACTTCCTCTTCCTTTTCCCCAAAGAGATTTGTATTTGGTTTGGAAAATGCGAGATCCTCAAGGTTTTGTGTTTCACCAATGGTGGGAGAGAGAGCTTCAAGATATGCAATGTGAATGGTTGACCTAACCCTTCATGGAATAAGAAATGCCTTTTATAACTCAAGGGAGAAAAACTGGTTGTTTTGGAAAATTCTTGTGCACTTTCGGTACTAAGGCGGTGAAACCGACTCCATCACTGGGTGCTCCGGTATACCCTAATCCTGGCCCGGTATACCGGGTCACAAACCAAGTGGTCCGGGTTAGACCAACTGGATCGGTTTAAACCGATGCTGCAACCAGGCGACACCAATCCAGACGGTGTGGCAACCGGTCATACCAACTCAGGGCCGGGACAATAGGAAATCTCAAATGGCTTTTTCTCCAAAGTGCTAAACTCTCCTCTGTTTTGTGTGAAGGTATATTTTGGTGTTAGGATATGTATTTGGATGTTTGTAACATCCCCATCAAGCTCGCTGAGATCACCTCTCTTAATAGTGTGGTGTTTCCTATTGACTCAAGAAAAGCAATAGAAAAATATAAAAGAAACTCTGGCACTGTTCTCTCAATAAATGAGGGGTCTCCAACCATCTTGCATCATCGACACCTATGTATAACACCTGTTGGTAACATTAGTCCATCTCTAGCTTAGCTGTCATCATTAGCCAAAATACCGATTAAGGGTAACATCCTCTACATCATCCTCTCGATCGCCTTCAAACATGCGAAATTATCTGACCATTGTGACGAACCGACCTCTTGTGAATCACAACTATAAGGGTTGTTGCCTGAATGATAAGCTTCATCTGTGTGTCCTAACTAAATTGATGTTGCATAAGTAATGGCAAAATTGTCCATAAGCCTAAAGTAAGGGACGGGAGGCGGGTACAGGCATGGGAGATGACGGATGGCGACGACCTGCTGGAGCCTGAGATGAGAGGGACGAGAGGGTGACGGAGATGAACAGGACAAGTCATTGCTGGAGACGAGGTGGACAAGAGGGATGGAGCCGGTGCTAGAGATTTCAAACTCAGAGCTGCCGGTGCCGCGGATCTAAACTGCGGACGCCGCCCAAGACGAAACATGAGGTTTTATTTGTTCTCTTGCTGGAGGTGACGCTAGATTTCTCGCGAAACCACGCCGCCAATTTTTCGTCTCCCGCCATCTCCATGCCTACTCCTGTGCTCACAATGTTCCTCTCTTCGCGCCCGCTGGCGCCTTTCCGAGTGGAAACCGCTGATTCAGGCGTGTCGGTCCTGCCCTGACGCTGCTTTAAGTTGCGAGCTCAGAACAGTGATTCGCGCGACAAACAAACAAGCATTTTTTGCAGCCACTTAGCCTGTTCGGGGAGGCTGCAGGCAACCAAACTCGCCCCTAAGTAATTTGGGCACTTTGAATATGATTATAGATTTATAGTGTTGTTAGAACATCTGGGCTCCTTGAATTCATTAGTATTGAAGCCATTTGGTTAACTTAGCATGTTCGATATGTAGACCTTTTCGGACCCCACCCTGTTACTCTTTCTGAAGCTAATCAAAACAATTTCTTATATCCATTTGTAGACATGAAGGATTGGTGTGATCACTGGAAGCATTGTGTTTGGTTTACACAAGGGAAAGGTGCTCCTGTCATGAAAGATCAAATTGTTTCTCTAAGGGCTAGTCATAACCTAACTAGCATCTCATATCAGCTGCTAAACACAAATGATGAAGCATGCAACAGAAGCTTGAAAGGTGACCAGCTAGCATTGTTACCGGAAAGGGTGGCACTTTATGGTGATAGATATTGGAGATCAGCTTTGATAACTGTAGTGAAAAATGCTGTAAGTACTCCAGTTCATTTGGTTCAAATATTATGTTGTTGCCTTGCGTACATGATTTCCGCAAACTTCTGTTTTCCGCTGTTAGAATAGATCAGGATGCTAATTTAATACTTCAGCCTATGACTTAAAAAATAATTCCACAGATCTGCTAGTACCACAAAGTTCCGGTGATCTGCCAACATTTGAAAATGTATTGAGGCCTCAATAGTTTCTGGTGCAGTTTGACTGTTGAAAAAGGAAAACCTATGCTTTCATACTCATATTCAAATTCTCAATTCATAATCTTTGCTGGTCCCTCTGAGCATAGACTGAAGGGATTCTTAATTTTTAAGCAATCTGGAAACTATGTTGTTGTCTTGTTAATTTCGTTGAAAACTAATATCTTTTAGTTGGAGTACTTGATCAGTTCAATGGTTTAGGCTACCTACCATTCTATTCCCTCTGTCTCATATTATAAGATGTTATTACAATATGCTAACTCATATAGTGGCTGTAATTATATCTTATTTTTTTATACAAATTACCTCGGAAATCCACTTTGGCTCATAGGACGAATCCTCCCATTGTAAAAAACACATTTAAAATGTCAAAAAATATCTGAAAACATCTACATATTCTAGGCGCCCATATAAAGTTTCATGGAAGAGGATATTTTTTGCAACCTCTGTAAAAAAGACAATTTTCGATGCTATGACTTTTCGCGAGACTATCTTCTTTTGTCATTTTTGCTTACGACACTACAAATGTTATTTCATCACAAAATGTTTGAGGACATGTAAAAGACACATACATATACACTGAAGATTTTTTTAAAACAAAAAATTAAACATTTTTGCCTACGACACTACAAATGTTATTTCTTCACAAAATGTTTGAGGACATGTAAAAGACACCTACATGTACATTCTAAAGAATTTTTTTTTTTTAAAAAAATTCAACATTTTAAATTGGTTTTCGTAATGGGAGTATCTAGTCCCATGAACCAAAACACTGCCTACCAAATTACGTACGTTATTCTAACATCCTCTTATTCATCTTCAACGTTTCTCTGTCCAGCTGAGAGACAGATCTTCGCAAACCTGTATTGTGGCTGATGACAGTATATTCTTAGCTCTCTTAGTTTCGTCTCTCTCACCATCTTCAAAAGTCATTGCCATGTTTCCTGGTCTACGGGACAAGGGTGCAGCATACCTTCAAGCTGTTGCAGATGCTAACAATTTCTCCATGGACCAAATTCAAGTGATTGGTAAAAGAGTGGCATCTGTTACCGCGGATGATTTGAAGCATAAGAAGGTAAATGCTGCTAGGTGTGTAGTCTGATTTGAAAGTAGTTAAATGATTCATACTGTTGTTCTCTGAATGTCTCTTGATCTTATCATTTCATCTCTATAGATTAACTTATTAGTGGGTGAACCATTTTATTATGGCGGTGAAGGGATGCTTCCATGGCAAAACCTACGTTTCTGGTTTGTTACTTCAAAACCCTAGTGTTAATTGTCCATCAGATTCAGCTTTGCATTATTTCTAATACATAAATATGTCAATAGATGTTGCACATACAAGTTCACACTTCACACTATAGAAATTGTGCTCTTATTTCCAGTGTACAAGTTCACACACTGTTCAGAAATCTACAGTCATATTCTGCTTTTGTCAACATTTTTTAGTACATTTTAATTCTTTATTTGTATGTGTTCCTCATCGATTTCTTCTGACCTGGCAAAAGTTGATCTAGTAGTAACTTATGGTTGAACTTCACATTTATACTTTAGTGTTCTCAAACCCAAATTTTAGAGAAACAGTGTCCTATCAAATGTTTGCTTCTTGTGGTAACACAAAAATAAATAATGCACCACCAGTTTAAAAAAGAGAGGTACTCCCTCCGTTCCATAATTCTCGTCGCAGATGTCCTAACTAACAAGGTACGAGCAAAAATTGATATTCTCTTCACCAGGAAAAAGGCTTTATGTTCAATTGTTGCCACTATTTTAGGTTAGGTGACCTAAGTTTAGGCTGGAAGCCTAGCATGGTTGTTTTGACTAGCTCAGTAGCATGTGAATCTTTGAGAACCATATGTAGCAGCCAAGTTAAACCTTGTAAGCTACATGGACGTAAGCAGTGTTTGTTTGGGCTGAATGTGGGATGTTACACCTATTTGCCTAGTTTTTATTGAATTTACCAAGTATTACTCTTACTTCTTTATGAGAAGAATATGGAATCCACAATTTACATGGGAGGGCCAAGTGAACATTGACTTATTTCAGTATGAAGTTGCTTTTGATGTGAAATATATTCTTTTATGTTGTATTACCGAGTGAAGATCCCAAAATCTGTTCCTGTTATTTTTGCTTTTAGGAATGCAAGAACTCTGCTTGATCCGATGTTATCCAAGGATGCACTCATAGTGCCATGTAAAGGAGTACTGAAGTTGTGTGCCATGTCTCTTCCGGTTAGTCTGTCATATTTAAGTTGTGCGCAAGAACTAAGTTTGTATTCTAACTACTGAGGTACTGTAGGACTTGTGGAGGAGTCGTTGCAGACTTAAAGACGTCGAGGGTTTCGACCACTCTGTTGTTAATGAGACTTTAGGAGCCTGCGGTGATCTTCCTGGAGAGCAGCAAGGTCCTTGTCTGCCGTATTATGTATGGCAATGTGGTCATACAAAGGTAAAATCCAATAATATCTCGGGGTTGTGCACAGATTTCATTTCACTTAGTTGACTAATGATACATTCAAACTTGAGCAGAAATTAAGTAAAGTATACTCTCTCATGGACTTCAACTTTTTTGAGCCTATTCACTCCTGCTTTGGGAAAACAAAGGTATGCTTTCTTATCTTTCTGGTGGGATACTGGGATGGAAGTCATCAGAGTTTTTCCAACTGTAGTATGGGTCACTTCAAATTCACAAAGATACAAGGTTTGGCAAATCATTGGTTCACAATGATACGGAATCACAATAGCTTAGCGAAGCTTCAGTCTCTAGTGTCGCACTAAAATGCATGGCATAAAAGCATGTGTTTTCAGGGAAGTGCCAAGTTTCCATGTCATAGTAAAACCTGTATTTGCACGCGATCTTTGTAGATTGAGTTTGCTGATGCTGGAACATGCCACGGTTTTGCACTTTGGATCGATTGGGTGCTTGACGAGAAGAACTCCATTGTGCTAAGCACAGGACCAGGTAGAGAAACCATCTCTCACTCTCGGGTGCATTCTTTATCTGTAACTATCCCTGGGACTGGTACTGATACTGGTGATGAAAATCATGGTTATTATAGTACCCTGATGCTGATAGTGGTGTTGCTGATATTAACCTCAGATAGCCGATACTGGAAGCAAGGAGTGCAGCTCCTCAGCAAACCTGTGGAGGTGAACCCTGCTGATTCAGCGGTGCATGTCGAGGCATCCTTCGATCCTGCCTCTGGGGATCTCACTTTTAGTTCCTTGTTCTCTTGATGCAACTTGGCATATTCAACTTCTCGCATGATAAAAAATCGTCATGCTTTACTGTTTGTGACCACCAAATGGTGGCATTGTGTATCGGGATGGAAGGAACGAGTGTGGAGATGCTGGATCAGAACTGGCTCCCCAGGCGCATCCTGCTGTAAACTTGATGTCCGGTGGTGATGAACAGGCATACCACCCTGAGTCTTCTTTGCTGCCTGAACAATTTTCCAGGAGTTTGCTCGTTCTATAATTGGTTCATGTCTTCAGAGTTTTTCCGTTACTCAGATCGGATGACTTGACTTGTTTGTCCGCCCATCGGTTGCTTGTGATAATGTGCGTTGCCATTTATTCAAGGTTTGTCCGCCCTAGTTTTCAAATAGATAGATGAATGTGTCATATTACTTGATAGATACATGATCGTGGTTGGTATTTCTTTTCCATCTTAAGTTATATCTTTCTTCTAATCGAGCAACATGCCATTTTGGTTGAACACTTGTATTGAAAATTATGTTGTTTATATGAGCTTGTTTGGGAACATGTAAATAAATAGTCCGTGCAGAAAACTGACCGTTTTTAGTGAACTACATTCACACGTACATACTACATATACATTGCATTATATTCTGTATTTTACTTTCGTTTGTTCATTCTTCTATTACAATTTTTTATCTTACAAAAAAATTGTCCAAATCATTATTGGATCTGTCGGTGGTTTGAAAGGCAGACCATGGAGAAAAGAGAAAGAAATTAGTCAGGAGGCATGTCGGTGAAATAAATTTGCGGCAGGCGTGCCTGTGAAATTTCCTGAATTATTGTCAATAATTAGTTAAAACCATAAACGTTGTTCTGTTCACTGTTCGAAAACTAGGCTGAATCAGCGATTAATAGGATGATTAATCGCTACTAGGGATCTTGCTGTGTCGAATACCTCTAATTGCTTATGTGGTTGAGATGGCAGGAGGATATACTGAGAATTACTGAGAATTACTAGGAATGAATACCTCTAATCCTTTAGCCTGATTAATTGCATTGACAACCCAATTACTAGGAATGTTCCTGATAATTAGTCCACTTTGATCAATAAAGTTGCAAAATTTTCGATGAAGATCCGCTACCCACCGAAGTCAAGTACGTTTGCGAAGCTCTAGCTCGATTCTCGTCTCCGGAAGCTCGATTCCCACCGCTGATGACCGTTTCCTCACTGTTGCCAACCTGATCTTGGATACACAATCTCGGCCGCCTTGAGAAGCTTTCGAAGAGGTCTACGATACCTTCAAATTGCTTAGGTGGTTGAGATGCAAGAGGGTAATGAGGATAAGAGAACGGAAGGAACATGGTGGTAGCTGGTGGTTTCTTAGTCATTCGTGACCTAGAAGATTACATTAAGGAGGAGAAGTATACATGTATGAATGAGTTTTGGGGCTCTAGAGAGACCCATATACTATTTGTTTATTTCTTATATAGATGTGTTTTGAGTGTTAATTTATGCAAGCTGCAACAATTAATAGCCGACTGATTAAATCGGTTAATTATCTGAATTCGCATTATTCACTATTCCCAAGCGATCCGAGCAGTTGACGGTTATCCCTTAAATAGTGATGTCGCCAACGTATACTACCACACCGTGATGATGCCTGCGACAGCGGTGCTGGCCGTCTCGGCCGATGCTCCAGACGTGTGGGTCGTGATTCATCGCAGTGCCCAGTCACCGTGAATGTAGCAGCAGCAGCAGCACAAGGTGAATGATTAGAACGGGACATGTAGCTGATGTATGTTCTGTTATGGGTTTGGCATGTCGCAGGCTAGATATGAGCCCAGAGCGTCTTTGCTGGACGTGAGATCAAGCAACAGAATATTTTCTCCTGTATACCAGGCCATGGAAGCACCGAGTATGGTCGCCTACGACCTCGCAAGGTCAACACCCGTTGAATTTATTTGGGAAAAAATACATACAACCACGACAAGGCGATACACGACATAAGGACCAAGTAAACAACACGGAAACAGTCACCGAACAGCCCCAAGTAATTATTGGCTTCAAACTGTCAAGTTTACATAATGCAATGAATCAAGGATCTAAAAGGCAGGGGGAAATGTACCTAGTCTGTGCACACTTCTTTTCTTGCTATCTTAACAAGTTACTACAACTCTCCTCCCTCCCTGGGTAATTATTAGTTTCTTCATCTTCTGGCTTTGAATGGGTGAAACTCTATCTGTACAATGGCATCCACACGCTTCTCATGCAAAAAGAAAAGAAAAAGGGACACCGCTCCTTTTGTACCTCTCTAGACATATATATCACGGATATTAAATATACAGAACAAACTATGAGAAAGAAGGTGGTGACGCGATTGACTGCTTACAGGACGAATAACGCACCTCGTCTTCAACTAATTCCCTTGTTTCATCAGAGCGCTACCTCCTGGAGATCGTCTGCCAGACCGTTGAGCTGGAGGGACGAGTTGCTGTGGGAGCGGCTGTGGGATGGTCTCAGTCCAGGTATGAAGGGCGGCGACTGCATCGCCTGCAAGTCTGGTGATCTTGAGGCAGGGGTGCTGCCTGGCTGCTCTGGGTATGTCCCGCTCCAGGACGCTGCACGTGACTTTGAGAACGAGCTGTTGCCACTGCCCGAGGGGGTCATGATGTTTTCCATGCTCGAGTGCCGCTGGAAGCTCGATTGCACTTGCATAGGTGGCGGCGGGGATGCATAGGAGGTTGACTCCACAGCCTGCGAGGAAGATGGCCCGTCCTGATGTGCAGTTTCAGCTGTTGGCTCTGGAGTCATCTGCATTGATGCGTCGACAGCTGGAGTCGGGACGAAGAAACTAGTACCAGGCAGCTTGTTCACAGCTGGCATGGCAGGTTTGTTGTATGATGGTGCTCCAAAGGCATTTCCACCACCACCACCGCCGCCCTTGTTAAATGTGTCAACATATCTACACAAACAAGTTTATGCCATAACTTATAAGCCCACCAGGGTAAGAGGTATAACAGGGCAGTGAAACTAAACAATTTACCTTGACCTAACACCTGCTCTCGCACGTGCTGAGAACTGATTCTGGCCAGGTGGTATCGGTGGCATCCCTGAAATAGGCTCAGCAGGATTTGGAGGTTTCGTCTCCATAAACCCGTTAGGAGTATAACCTCCAGTGCTAGGGGCTGCCCGATTGTAATTTGGACCACCGTTCTGGAATGAGGCTGTTGTTGGAGGTGGAGGAAGGGGAGGCTCCTCGGCGGGGACCTCGACGCCTCTTTCAACCCAGCGCTTCAGATTCTCATCAAAGTAGAAATTGTTCTGTTCCCCCAACTTTGCCTTCAGATCATGAGAAAATTATTTGAGTTACTGCACAGAGCGCAAGGTAGGCAGAAGTATACAATCTATTAACAAGCACCTGGTTGGAAGATGATTTTGAGACAAGTCCTACAGTTTTCTGCAGCAACCATCCAAAACGCGAACTGCCTGAACCTGATGAGCTTTGTGCATTATCTGATCCACCACCCTGTTAGAATGTCAATGTAAAAGAGAGAAATTGAGAAACTTCTAGAAAATATTCCAATGCAACAAGTGCTCCTTTCTTTGCATGTTCTGCATAACATATTTTTTGATTGGGGGTGATCACATCAAGAGACATAAAGGATGGCCATGCCAAATCTTGAAATAGAAAAAAAAAGATTATTTGCACAGGCGTTTAATTATCAATATAGGACAGAGGATATGTGATGAATTGAGGCGAGCAAGGTAAAACACCAATAAATTCAAATGAACACATTATTATGCAACAAGATATTAAAAAGTATATGCCTTTAACAGAAAAGTAGGACTACCTGTTGTCTCTTAAAATCTGGTTCAGAGACACTTCTGTTATGTGTGCCTTTCCTATCAGGGCCACTATCTTCTGCCATTGCACTCACAAACTGCTCTGAAGCAGAAGATGACATAGGCATCGCTGACTGACTATTTACAAAATTATTAGCTGGAGGAGCAGAATAGGTATCTCTGTCAACAGAGGAGCTCTGTGATAATGGCGGCACTGGTGCAGGTTGTGTACCCATCATGCGGGACAAGGATTTATCAAACGATGAGAAAATCTTTCCAACAATCTTTGAAGGAGCAAGATTTGTGCCATATCCACCCTACATGTCGACGAGGCAATGGTCAGTTAACAGGAAAAAAGTTGTCCGCTGAAGTACACACAATAATCAATAAACAACATTGACTACACAGAATTGGCACCTGCTGGTGGGTGCGTATCCGCTCCTCCAAAGATGAAAACAGTTGCTTCCATGCTTCTAGTTCGGGCGCACGACCAGAGGCTTTCAGCAGCTTCAAAGATGCTTGACAGTACCTTAAGAAAGCAATTCAAATTTTAAGCTGAGTGTATGTAGATAAGATACAAGTGGATATGTAATAACCCAGCAACTTACCTTAGTGAATCAGAGACCTTCCCAACCTCCGCAAGCATGTATGCGTATATAAGCTTATATGGTTGAAATGGCAGGAGGATATACTGAGAATTACCAAGAACTTTCGCATATTCATACAACTCCGTTCTCTGTAAGTTGTGTCGCAAGGGTATTTGATCAGGAACAGTAAATGGCAATGAAAAACGATGTACTACCTACTATGAGAGGACAAGAAACTAGTAACCAAGGAAAATAAGGATGTGACTAACTATTATATCCATGAAAGAGATGCAGACATTTTTTCCACTGGTTAAAAATTGAAATTTCCAACCAGAAACAAATGCCAATAAGTAAGTTGCGACAATAAAATCTGAATTTGACAGCCCAGCAACATATCTAATCTGCAGCTCGGAACATCAAACTCTTCTACAGAACTCCGTGTGGATGGGTGGAAAGAGGGGATGACGAAACAAGATACAAAACTATTCATATCTGATCAACTAATATCGTACAAGATCATATGCACGTTAATGAGTGAGTGAGTGTGTGCACGTCCACAAACAAACAGAAAGTGAAGTGTACATATAGTAACAAGACCTGGATAGCTTCAGGGCTCGTAAATGTGCGAGGACATCTCAGGTGGTCTGCTCCAAGCAAACATATTCTTGCACTTTCAGAGTAGGAATCAATATTTAGTTCAGCAACCAAATAGCATGAATGAGCAGCTGCAACCTGCATATAGATATATAATAATATAAGGTGTCCGGCTCAAACATGTATAGAAACCGTAGAGTCAACAGATGCAAACCTCATTTTTCTCTTTCCAAAGGCAATCCCCAAGGTGAGTAATTACAAGGTCATCTCCCTTAGTCCTGTTTGCAGTTATAATAGCCAAATTTTGTTGCCAGTCATCCAGCATGCCCACAGGAGTACCCTGTCAGATAGCAACATATACTACGTTAACTTCAAATTAATTAAGAGGGAAAAAAGGGTACTCCAGATACATGTCTGGAAATCATGACATGATATGTCTAAGAGAATTCAAGCAAAATCCATGTCTGAATTAGAAAAACAGTTACAGTTTATCAGATGGTAAATTATTTAGTTGTTGTCCAGGCTAAAGAAGATCCAAAGTTCTGTGGCAACAAGCTATAACACAAATACTATGGACAGTGGCTCTTTCAATTCCTTCCTGTTGAATAGTCCTTCAACTCACGAGTAACGCATGTAGAGTTTCTATTTAAACATACATCCTACTGTTTTTTCCAATCATGGTAAGAATGCAACAGACAAGTACTTATGCATTACCCCTGCAGGCTGTTGCTGTCTTGTGCCATAATTCACATCGACAGGGTCCTCAGCGCTAAAAACATCGGCCTGTTGTCCAGCGATAAGAAGGCACAATGTCCTCAAAGGTGAACCAGATACAAAATGACAGCAAGCCATTTTCTTCACAGTATCCGCATAAAACTGCATGATCAGTCAACAAAATGATCAGCAATTATTCAGGGAAAAAAGAAAAAGGCAAAGCCATTAACTAGTCTAGGGACTGAAAAAAATTAGAGTTAACTCAGACCTTATCACCAAGTTGTAAAGCAAGTATCAATGCAGGTCCCCAAAGCTGACCTTCCTGTGCATACTGAAGAGCATCTTTCCTTTTACCAGAAACTAGAAGATTTTGAACTTCTTGAGCAGTAGCCTGCAACAGAATAGTTGGTTCGATCATGACCATTTTTGCTAGATAACACACAACCAGCAGCCAAGCAGATAGACTTACCTGTATCTGGCTTTCCGGGGGAATATTTTTCATGCAATGGGCCATGGCTCCATATTCCCTCGTATGGGCACTATTACTATTACATGCTGAAAAAAGAGCTGTTACTGCAGTGTCTGGACCATCCATACCCTGTTACCAGCAATTCAAAAACAAATTCATTATTTGACCTGGGGTCAGGGGGTCAAAATGAAATAATTTTAATACCATATACTCACTCCCTCCATCCCAAAATATAAGTCATACGGAGTATAAGTTTAGTCAAAAGTCAGCATCTTCTAAGTTTGACCAAGTTTATACAGCAACTAAGGATACTAAATCAATATCAATAGATTCATCATAAAGTATATGTTCTCAATATGTCTATTCAATATTGTAAATGTTGATATTTTTCAGTAAATATTCAGGCAAACTTAGTAGGGTTTGACTTTTGACCAAACTTATACACCTTATATTTTGGGACAGATGGAGTACTATCAAAGAGATAGACATGTATCTGGAGTACCCTTTTGGCACATGAGGTCATCATCCTACCATGTTACCAATAACTCAAAATTAAGATACTCCCTCCGGTTCATATTAATTGACTCTAATATGGATGTATCTAGAACTAAAATGTGTCTAGATACATCCATATTGAAGTCAATTAATATGAATCGGAGGGAGTACATTATTCCACCTGAGGCCGGTATTAGCATGGAACAATTTTAGTCCTATCCTAAGGCATGTGGCGATAAATGATAAAGCTGAATCCAGTTACTTGTCAGTTCACAACATACATCCTCGCATATAGGCATGGGCCAAGTTACTTGGCACAAATATTGACCATGTGACAGATGCTGCACGGGCCAAGAGCTCATGAACCTCATATGGTTGGCTAGTAGGGATTGCATCTTGAGGCCATTTCAAGCAGAACAGAAAATGGAACCAAGGATAGCATTAATTTGAGATTCTCTAGAGAGCCTAATGGAAATATATGCTTAATGGCTAGCTAATAAACACAAAGCTGAGAGAAGATCCAACATTCAGGACAACTAGGTATTGGTACTCTTGCCGATGTTCATTGATTACTTGCATGGCTGCGTGGAGCGCATAGCCTTGGCATTGCAGCTCAAAATCAAAATAATGGTAGAACCCTCATTGGTATTTACTGGTTTGTGGTTTGGTCTCTATACCATTTTTCTGCGACTGCCTTAAGAAATGTGCAAGATTGTGTCATTGAGGAAGAAAAAGTTTGAAGACCTGAATGATTTGCTCGTTTCTTTTAGTCTTCATGTTGTCATCGCTGGAGAGAGCTCACATATCTCGGCCATATACTATTCACTACTATAAATATATCATGGCATTTGATTGTCAAAACAAATGTACCAAAATTACATAAACATGGATTTTAAATGATTATTGACAAGTGTCATTGCCATCAGGTAAACATTGACAAAATTTTCCACTCCCCAGTAATCAGGATCAGGGCTAAAACTGTGATTGCTAAAATCTGGTACCTAACCTAGGTGCCCCACAACTCCGACATGTCAGTGCCTTCCAGCATTAAGATTTGCTATGTGGCTGCAGTGCAGTACTGGGATTACTTATCAGTGTGACATTGGTGCTCATTAATCGTGTTCACAAAGATTTTTATAGTACACTACATCAACGATGCTACTCAAGGAAAAGCAAGGATACTACCAAACAGAACATAGCAAGGCGAACAAAGGGCCTATAAATACCTCACGCGATGGATCAGGTCCAAAGGGTGACCGAAGTTTTCCATAGTGTTGATATGATATTTTAAGCAATGAAATAAGCAGCTTCTGAACTTCCCCTCCTTGGAATTCCCTGACGGAAGACTCATAGCTTCCAATAATATCATCAAGCCATTTATTCACATCCTTTGCTGCAGCACTTCCACCAGCGAGGGGGCCAGGAATAGGTCGACGACACAAAGCATAGAAGTAGCTCAGTGCACTACCATTATTGATGCTTGGCTGATCAATTTTATCAGCAACAATCTCCGATATATTGAGAATTGACAACATGCCACGAGAATTGCCCTAATGGAAAGGTATAAGCTCTTAGTTACGAATTCCATTGCGAAAAAGGATATTACAAAGAATATTAGAGATACCTGATTTCCACTGTCAAAGTTTGCAGTCATTGAGCTGGTCTCGTTCATAACAACTAGCTTCCCACCAAAGCCAAATGCAACAAGAGCATGTGGTGGGCGTCCAGCTGACGACCTCTCCACGTGAGGGGAGTAACCATGCTGTTGAGATGAAGGTAGCTGCTGAGAAAAGCTCATAGAGTTCTCCCTGCTCAAATAGTTGTTTGGTAATTGCATGTGTGTGGCAGGATCAGTGTGTGTTTGCATCTGGAACACGCTCGCTACAGGAACACTTTTCTGTGGCTCGGCAAAGCCATTCGAATTCGCATAACCATGGCTTGCTGAAGGTTCAAATGCTACATGATGAGCTTGATTATCTTTAGAAGGTTCAAATTCCTTTTGGGAATTCTGGTAACCTGCAGAAGGTATAAATCCTGTGCTTCTCTGGTTGTTAGTGAAAGGTTTAAACCCCTGATGAGCAACTGAAACTTCAGTTCCCTTGTTACCATTGTCATTGCTAGTAGAAATACTTTGATTGCTTTTATATGGTTCAAAACCCTTGTGAGCACTCTGATAGCTAGTAGGTTCAAAACCCTTGTTACTAACCTGGTGCCCCTCACCACCATTACTGTATTGACTTGCAGAAGGCATAAATGTGTTGATAGTACTCTGACTGCTTTTCTGCGGTTCAAAACCCTTGTGAGCACTTTGATAACTAGTAGGTTCAAAACCCTTGTTACTGACCTGGTTGCCCTCACCGCCACCACTGTATTGACTCGTGGAAGGCATAAATGTGCTGATAGTACTTTGACTGCTTTTCTGCGGTTCAAAACCATAGTGAGCAGCCTGATAACCAGTAGGTTCGAAACCCTTGTTACTAACCTGGTGGCCCCAACCACCATTATTGTGTTGACTTGTAGAAGGCACAAATGTGTTAATATTAGTCTGATAATCAGTAGAGGGTTCCGGCGAAGGCATGAATGTGTTGATAGTTGTGCCATAGTCCGTAGAGGGTCTCAAAGACTCAGTATATGCCTGCTGATTAGTCTGATTCTCAACATGCTGATGGGAACCGTAGGAGCTCCCAGAATGTACGCTGTTAACCACCGAACCATGCTGCCATTGGCTCTGCTGATCATAATTACTTGCCTGAGTATTCCCGGCATGACTAACATTTTGACCTGCCCCAGAGGAAGTTGATGCCGCAGTTGCAGCTTGTGCGACAGCTTGCTGGTATGCCTCGAGCGTGTACCACTCCTGAGTGTTGGTGTCAAAGTAAAATCCAGGGTAGTCAGCATAGAACAGCATGTTTGGTGGGTACTCTGCTGTCGCTGCACTGCTCTGATCCTGGCCCCAGCTGACGGCAGTGGTGCTGCCCTCCTCCGCGATGGTCTCCAGCCCTGCCTGCGAAGAGTTCTGCAGGTACGAACCACCAAGGTGCTGCTGCTGCTGCTGAACATTGTCGCTGCCAGCGACCATCGCCGCATCGCCATTATCAGCAACGCCCTGAGTAGCTACTTGATACCACTGCCCTGTTGCCCCGTCGTAACTCCAGCCAGGGTACGGATTATTCAGATAGTTGGGATCCGTGTAGTCCACGGCCCCACTGGTCCAGTCCGACTGTGCATTGGTGTCCTGATTTGCCGACTCCGCAACAGTAGCACCCATATACGACTGCGAGCTGGCATTGCCATCCACTCCACCGAAGAAGCTCTGATCCGCTGCTCCAGCACTATCTGCAGCCGAACCCTGCACTCCAAAAAAGGCATCCTCGCTAACGCTACCATCCGCCGCACTAGTTCCCCAGTCCAGCTGCGAACTGGCGGTATTGCCACCCACTCCACTGAAGAAGCTGTGATCGTCAGCGCCGACACTGCTGGCACCGACAACAGCTGAAGGCTGGACCGCGGCCACGCCAGCTCCGAAAAACGTGTCCTCGTCGCCGCCACCCGCCAGGAAGTCCCCGAACGGATCTGCCCCGGCGTCGGCGCCAAAGACGCTCCACTGCACCTGCTTGACCGTGGTTGTCCGGACGCTCTTCCCCGACCCGGGCGACCCGCCCTCTGGCGCCGCTGCGGTCTCCGCCTTCGGGTCGGATGCTGTGGCCTTCACCTCGGGTAAACCGGCCAGAACCTCAGCGTCAGTGGGCGCTGCCGTGGCGGCCAGAACCTCGGCCTCATGGGGCGCCGCAGCGGCCAGAACCTCGGCGTCGTAGGGCGCCGCGGCGGTCAGAGCCTCGGCCTCATTGGGCGACACAGCGGCCAGAGCCTCGGCGTCATGGGGCGGCAGCACAGGGGCCAGAACCTCAGCGTCATGGGGCACTACCGCCGCCTTCAACTCAGCATCATGGGCCGGCGCCACGGGGGCTTCGACCTTGGCCTGGGGAGGTAGGGGAGGAGGAGGATCTGCAGCGTCAGCCGGGGCTTCAGCCTGGGCGGCCTGAGGGGCCGCCGCGGGCTCGGGCTCGGGCGCGGGCGCTACTCCCGTGCCGGCGCCGTCCTCGTCGTCGTCGTCGTCGGCTAGGGTGAGGGACGCGAGGTCCTCGGCCGCGGAGGCAGCGGGGGGCGCCTGTTGGTCGTCGTCGTCGTCGACCAGCTTGTCGAAGAAGTCGGCGTCGTCGGAGTCGGACGCCATCCGCTGATCTCCTCCGAGGATGGGGCCCCGGCGGCCGGAGAGGGCGGTGGCTGGCTAGGGTTTGTCAGGGGCGGCGGAGCAGATCCCGAATCGCGCCGCGCCGCGCCGGATCAAGGAGGAGGTGGATCGGATCGGGGTGGCGGTGGCGAGGAGGAACTGGATTTGGATCTCGGCTTCGACTCGACTTTGGGTGGAGTTGGATTTTGGAGATGGGGCGAGGAGACGCGTGCGTGCAACAGCCGACGTCGCGTCACTCATCGCAAATAGATTTTACAAAATAACTTTGCTTATAACTCATCAAATCAATGATAGAAAATACAAAACCAATAGCACATGGAGATTGAATTTACCATTGACCTAACAGTGGAACAACACCAATAGCACAACCACCCTCACAAGATGGGGCCAAAAGAGTCAGTGAAACTAAAGGAACAAATTGACGAGCTACTAAATAGAGGATTTCTAAGCGAAAGCGTATCACCCCGGTGATATTTGTGGATAGAAGGGATGGAAGAAGAAGGATGTGTGGAGATTATAGGAATTTGAACAATGCGACTATCAAACGAATACCCACCGCCAAGAATTCAAGATTTGTTTGATCAAGTGCAAGGAGTCGGAGTTTCCTCCAAGATGGATTTGAGATTCGGATATGACCAGATACAAATCAAACCAGAAGACATTCTGAAGACTGTTTTGTATCAAGATATGAAAATCATGAATATTTGGTAGTGCCATTTGGATTGACCAATGCACAACATGATGAACAAGTGGTGGCAATAACTTCGTGTGTACCAACTCATTGGGACTCCAAGTGCAGAGTGTTGTAGCAAGCGTCTTTTCCCCACAAGGGTGACTCGAGGGTTATATCGAACTCTGGGAATTCGCGAATAATTACTCCCCTTCTCCTCTTCAAGCACCCTGCAAATTTTCTTTTGCTTTGAGTCTCCAACTTCACTATGTGGTTGTCAAGCACAAGGGTTTGTGTCAGTAATATGAAGATTATAGTAAATAAATAAAAGTAAACAACAATCTATGCTAGGCAATAAAAGTAAAACAATGTTATTCTATCGTAGGAATTTTTTTTTTTTGCAACAGAACCCTACAATAACTTGAACATATCATTTGGAGAGAGCTCACACCCTTGCATTATTTGCGTAATATTTCTTGGTTGTTCTTGGTTCCTATCCATGTGATTCTTTAGGGCTTGTGTTTATTCTCATGACAAACACTAGTTCATCGAAAATGGATTTTGTATGAAAATTTTGTTGTGTTTTTGAGTTTGGAGTTTTTAGAGTTTCCACCTCTAAATTATCAAAATACTCTATCCCACATGTTCTTAATATTTCCATTTTTTTGTGGGGTAGATCTTGTCTTCTTATTTCCAACAAATTGGTTTCACCCAAATTGGAGTTTCCCATCTAAAGTTTATTGCATTTCTGGTTCTATTGTTTCTGCAATTTTGCTTTGGGTGATAGTACCGGTTTGGCCATCGGCAGTATCGATATCTCCATGGCGGCGGTACTACCGCCGCCCATCCATCCGGTACCCAGGCGCTGGAACCGTTGTTGTGGGATTATCACTGCTCCTCCATGAGCGGTAGTACCGCCCGCGGTACCGTATGGTTCCATCGCGGGGGTAGAGTTTGGTTATGTACCCCGATCGGTACTTGGCCCGGAAGTACCCCTACGACAAGTTCTATGTGGCTCGTGGTAGTACCAGCCATGGTATCTCTCAGTGGTCTCACGCGGTCACAGAAGTATCGGGCTCGGTACCGTCAGGGACACAAAAATCGCATAACAAGCCGCGGTGACTGGGACGTATCGGGAGTGCCGCTCATCGAGCCGCACACGTTGACGCTAATGGTAACACTCGGAGCGGTACTACCGCTCGCCCAAATGGTAGTACCAGTCGTGCGCGAATTTGCACATAACGGGCAAATTTTGTGGGGACCTATTTAAGCCCCCCTTCTTCCCATGGGGGCTAGAGCTCTTTCCGATTCTCTCCTCCATTGTTAACCTTGAAGGAGCTTGCCCTATCTCTTGATTCCTCCCATAATTCTTGAATCTTTTTGAGGGAAAAGAAGGAGAGAAGATCTAGATCTACTGCTCCACCAGTTAAAATCTTCTCTTAGTGAGGGAACTTACTAGATCTAGATTTTGGAGTATTTTGTGAATTTCCTCCCTTATCCCCCCTACAAGGTTTTATAGCTTTGTTGGAATTTGTAAGTGAAGGATTTGTGCACTTGTGTTCTTGCCATTGCATTAGAATTTGTAAGAAGTTTTTAAACCTCCTATTCACTCCACTCTAGGCGGCATCCTTGGTATATTAGTGAATCTCCATTTCTCATTTTCAATATGAGAAGTCGAGTCCTCAATGGATTCGTCACGTGAAGGAACAATATCCAGTAAGAGTCGAAGTTAGCAAGAGCATCACACGGTGAGAAGCTTTACTTTAAACAATCTAGTGATTATATCATCATCCGCATCATTATCTTCATCCAATATTCTAGAGAGATAAGAGGTGAGATCACATTAGCTTCTTTTGCCATGAGGAAAAGGTCGAAATTTTTGGAAATGGAGGAGTCCTCCTTCACACCTCTTGCCATGAGACAAGTGTCGGGACTCTTGGGGATGGAGGAGTTCTCGGAGTAGTCCTTGCTGTGGTCATAGGTGAATAGTGACCTAGATTCGGCAAGAGCCAAATAGGCCACACCCACAACCTTTCCCTCATCCCTGCTTTCTTCATCGAAAGTATATGTGGCAACAACAAAAGCTTTGCCTTCGCTGCTCCTTGTATCCCTTATTGATAGGATTAGGCTTCAACCTTGGCTTAGTTCCCTTCTCGTACTTGGGCTTGTCTTCTCTTTTCTCACAAGGACATTGGGTTGCTTCATCACAATTTGTAACAAGTTCTTTTCTTGTCACTAGGGAAACTCATACCAAATTTGTGGAAGGGATCAATATGAGAAGAGTTGAAAATATTTCATAGACAACCAAATTTTTGGCTACCAACCAAACGAGCGCCAAAATATCATGGTCTACCAAATATGCCCTAAAAGCCAGCAGGACTGGACGGTCGAACCCCGGTTGCAAGGACCGGTCTAGACCAAGCCGGTCGGTCCTCCCGCTGGTAGACCGGGCTAGGAACTAGGTGTCCAACCTCAGCTCAAAAGGCATCATCTCCAAAGCACAAAACCTGTAACTTCTTTTTGATGTGAAATTGATGTGGTAGGATGTGTATATTTGGCTATGGCAACATCCCCATCAAGCTCATCAAAACGACCCCTCTTGATAGTGTGGTGTTTTCTATTGACTCAAACATAAATAAAATAGGAACAAGAAAAAACACCAGCACATCTTCTCGTCATCGCCATTAACTAAAATAATGGTTAAGGATAAAATACCCTAACAATCTACCCCTTTTTGGTTAACAATGATAAACTGAGATAGTCACATAGATGAGCTTAGACGAAATGTTTTCATATAAGATATTAGACAAGCTCCCCCATAGGTATGCACCTAATGCAAAGCGCAACAAAACAGAGCATGTATAGCTCTCCCAAATCTTTAGAAAACATGAGTGGTATAGCAACTGGCTGGGTATCAACTAATATTCCTTACAAGGTACCACAGTCTGCTACTACAATAATGACATGCCAGACTGATCAAATACATAGTTAGAGCAAATCAAATCCCAAAGTTAGTGTTGAGATCACTACACAAAAACTATGTACAATCATATAAGACACTACGACGTGTGCCTAACGGTCCGCACTCAAGCATCTCGTGGTGCACCTGAGTCTAGAGCCCCCCGCTTCAGTTCCAATATTTTCCTCATTTTGTCGTTACCCTGCACAGAGATTCACATGTTTAGCGAAAAAAGCAATATTCCAAGTGTCGACCACAGGTGGGAATTATTTGTTACTCAGAACGAGGAAACATAAATTACATCAGTGGAAGCTGAAGAGTGTGAGTTGAACCCAGATCTCCTACGCTTTCATGCTTGACTTGGCCCACGCCGACATCATGCGACGAGAGCAACCCCCTCTGCAACAGTCAGCGATATATAGAAGTTGAGTTGGATTCCAAAAAACACGAATCACAAACAACCAGAGTACACAAGATGATCTGACAAAGCATAATTCAAGCCATTTACTTTGCAATAATAATGAAATCTTGCCAAGAATGCACGGATTCTGTTAATATGCAGTATGGAGTGGAACGGGACATCATGTATGTTCAGTTAACAACAGTCATAAAGAGAATCCATAAAGCTAATGAATTATTACTACAAGTTGCGAAAGAATCATTGTGCTAAAACAAAAAATTGAACACAATAATTGTGACACTAATGGGATCATTGGACCAAAATGTGAATATTACTCCCCCCGATCCATCATAAGTGTCGGAGATTTAGTACTTCTTCCGTCCATAAAAGAATGTCTTAGATTTGTCTAAATTTGGATGTATCTATACGCTTAATAGTGCATAACTTTATAATATAAGAAGTAAAAAAAAGTAAGTCTTAGTACTAAGTTAGTACAACTTAGTACTAGATCTCTGACACTTATTATGGATCGGAGGGAGTAAAACATTTAGAATATAAGAAGTAAAAAAAGTAAGTCCTTACATGTGCCTCAAAGTTTGGGCTGGACAGGTTCATCGATAGATTCTTCATCAGTACTAGTACCTGGATATTAGACCATAAAACATCATTATCAGTGAATATAGAAGTTATGTAACAAAAGCCAACTCCCTAACAGTAAGTTCCACCTATCAACATAATGAACAAAGTAAGCATCTGCGTACACAAACAAATGGCCTGCCTGCCATTGATGTTTGCAGAAAGTAATACTTTTTAACAGGGCATATGAATTAATTATAAAGGGGAGATTAACAAATGACATACTGTTTCAGCATCAATAGGATCCATCTCTTGCAATTTCTGCAAATGTCCACTTGTTTCAGGATCAAATACGCTTCCAAGAAAGTTGTATACTCGAGCAAAGTCTGGCATGGCTGCAAGTTCACCAGAATAAACATGTCAGAATCAGAATGGATACACCAAAAACAGTAATTAATATCAAGGCCATCAAAGGGTGACACGAAATAACAGCGCGCCACTCCATTTTCATATTGTAACAAGATAATAACAACACTTATCATCCACACATAAAGAACATTATGGTAACTTGCAGAATCTGAAGGACAGAACAAAGGTAAACCAAATGCAGAAGGCTTAACAGAGTTAACCAGCTAGAAACAGACTGACACCACAAGCTGAAAGGCTCATTCAAGAGTAACTGAAGTTCTCGCTAAGGAGACCAATAGGCTGTTCTTTTTAGAAAAAAAACATGATGTAAGTGTCTTGAGCTTGTTAGTCAAAATACATTACACATCTCGTAAAACATACACATTTATGAGGTTGCTAAAACAGTGACAAGAAAAAGGGATATCTGCACAACATGTTAAAAACAAGATGCCAGAGTCAGCAAGTCATGGAGAGGCCATAGCAATAATCACTTGAGCTAATTCCTTTTTAGAACTAAATTCTAAAACATACACCACAAGCTCAAAGGCTCATTCAAGAGTAACTAAATTTCGCTAAGGAGATCCATAGGCTGTCCTTTTTTAGAAAAAAAACATGATTTAAGTGTCTTGAGCTTGTTAATCAAAGACATTACATATCTCGTAAAACATACACATTTATGAGGTTGCTAAAACAGCGACAAGAAAAAAGGATATCTGTACAACATGTTAAAAACAAGATGCCAGAGTCAGCAAGTCATGGAGAGGCCATAGCAATAATCACTTGAGCTAATTCCAACCACTTTTTTGTGAGCCAGCACAATATCAAAATAGGACAATATGAGGCTATGAATCAATACGGCAAGTTTAGCTACAATTCATTCATTTTGGGATTATTTTTCAAATCATGTTGCCTTGGATGGGCTATCGAATTAGGATGTGCCTGATTGGGCAGCACTTTAACAAGTGGAACGGAATTTGCATATATCATGCATTCCCATTATACCTAACATAACTAGTTGAATCCTAGCATTGAAGCAGAGTTGCCACCATAGCGTTGCTGTTTGTATGCTGTATAAAAATAGGCTCACCACGCAGTGCTGGAAGTACAATTTCTTGCCCAATAGCGTCGGAAGTTGGCCAAATTCCAGATTGGCTCTCTATGCTACTAGAGCAATTATTAGCAGCGGCAAGATCTGTTGCATCATTAAGAAGTAAGCACTAAGCAGCAATTGCTGTAAAAACATTGAGCACACATATGGAATTCACAGTGATAAAACAATCATAAACCTTCTGGAAGCGTTGGGCTAAGACATTGGGTAATAACATTGTCGCAGGAAGGAAATGCGTCGTTTGCACGTGGGTTTGTAGCAACAGCTGATGCGTCCATAGGCAGAACACATCCGTGCTCGATAACACCCGAAGCTTCTTGTGGCAAGATAGCTTGAGCGGCTGCAGGATCCCCAAAATATCAAGTCAGGTCTTATTTATGTATTAGTACTAAAGTTCTGTTTGTGCTAGTCAGACGCAGGGCGGAAAATAGTCACCCTTTTTCGAGGCTTTATGCGGGTACGGATGTGCCGCCTTCCTCTTTGGCCTAGGTGGGGGCAGATGTTCCCCTGTCCCATTCTTCTGAACCTTCAAAAAGTACTTCTGCGCATGGCTCCTAATCTGTTAAAATAATTGCTTTTAGATCATCGCACAGTTTGTCAGACACAAATAGTAAACAATGAAACATTTCAATGTAGTTATGCTTATGGAAGTTCGGAACAAGTCATCAGTGCGCATGCTATAAAAAAAACTTATAATTACCTTGTACGAGAGAAAGCAGATACAGATTCTAACCAAAATACAGTTGAAAAATTCATATCAGCTGAACACATTGGTTTATTTTCAAAGAAATAACCAAAAAACGTAAACAGAAAATTGAAGCAATAGTTGAGGGCAGAACAGAGCACATATGTACCTGTATGACTGTCTTGGAGCCAACAAATGCTTCAATCTTTCTCCAATCACGATCGAACCTGTAAAAACACAAAATCAAACAAATGAATACAGCGAAGGAGGATAGCCATTTCAGTGGTCACAGTAGCTAGAGAAGCATACCGAAGGTACTAAAGCACTATTTTCTTGTGAACCAATTTAGATCATGTATGTATACCCAAATCTAAACGTTCAGTTAAGCCGACAGCTGACTGTTGGATGCCCGTGCCATTCAATCCAGCGCAAGTTCACAGGTTGAAACCGCACAGGGCAACACTGGTCAGATGCATGGTGGCTGACAACCAGATGGAAATGATCCACCACAGTATTCTCGGGAGATGAGGTCCTACTTCCGGCCGAGCAACAGCCTCAACCAGGAGCAGAGAACACCCTACAGACAGACGAAGCTCACCAACTCGCCGGGTGGGTCCCGTCAGGATTCAGACCAGCCGGCCGTCTACAGACGAAGCTCACGAGCCGTGATCCGAATTCGGTAGGTGCTCTCGCTTCGTCGCGGATCTAGAGCAGGCCACGCGACACCGAGCTCGATCCCAAGAACCCAGAAGGCAGCAGGGGATGAACCTTCAGCTCAGCTTAGAGCCTTAGACTGCGTCGATCGGTTGCTCCTCCTCCGGTCTGAAGTCTGAAGTCCGAGCTGAGAAGTGGAGCCGAGCATGTAAGTATGGCGGGCGGGTAACTCACATGTGCAGCGCCTCGAGGAACCTGTCGTGCTCCGGGTCGGTCCAGCTCTCGCGCAGCTTCGTGATGGTGTAGGGCTTCCTCACCCGCGCCTCCTCCTCGCCCCCTCCGCCGTCCAGCGCCGCCGCCATCATCGCCGCCAGCGCAACCAACGATCTCTCCCGCTCGAGCTGTGGAGTAATGGAGAGCCCTGCTGCGTGCGTGGCCGCGTGGGGAAGGGAAGACGAGAGCAGAATGACGATGACGTGCCGACGCCCGGCTGCTCCTGTCCACGAGTTCTCCTCTGTGACACTGACGCCGCGGGCCCACCTCCGCTGGACCGGACCGCGAATGCGCGGAACCTCGAGGGGCAAAACGTGAAACAACCAACCACCGTCTTCTCTTCTCTCTCCCTCGCCATCATCCTTCATCCCCGTTCGATCTCCTCTCTCGACCCCGGCCAATCGGAGCAGCGAAACCCGCCACCGAACCCGCCGCGCCGCCGCCCGCGCCCGCGCCCGCCGCCGGACTCGCGCAGTCGACCGCCGATCCACGCGCCGCCCCAGGTACGGCTCGATTTCCCGCCTCGAGCTCCTCAGATTCGCCTCGGACTCCTCCTTGTCCATTCCCACGCGGCCTGCCTCTGATGCGGGTTTCCGCTTGCGATTCCGTTGCAGGAGGAGGTGCACGAGGTTCAGGGTTTGTACCAGCTGAATCCGTCCCGCGCGCGTGGCCCTGGAGTGGAGGATAGGGGGAGCTGGTCTCAGTGTGGTGTGAGATGAGCTAGATTTCGAACTAGGATGATGCTCGTGGCGGCCGCGATTTGAGCCCTCGCGCCTCCGCCCTTAGCTGGTTGCTAGTTCTAGAGATTTTAGCCTAGCCTAGTAGAGGCTTCTGTTGCTTCTGTTTGCCGGTGGGGACGATGAGCTCCGAGCCGCCCCCAGGGCAGCCCAAGTGAGTACTGTATATATAGCATGCCCTGTGCTCTCTGTTACTACCACTAATCTGCTAGCCTGCTTCTGCCTCGTGCGACCTGAACCCTCATTTGATTCGCTGTTTCTGCGATTGCGTGCGCGCCTGCAGGAACATGAGGACAGTGTACTCGAGGGACTTCCTGATCTCGGTCGGCGAGTCCGACCGCTGCAAGCACCTGCCCCCCGGCGTGGACCTGTCGCTACTCAAGTACGCCAATTGTATTTGCACCCCTTGATCATGCATAACTGCCATATCCTTTTTTATGCTGTCTGCGGGTTTCGTGTGCTGACAACAGTCTTGATCTCTGTCTGCGGTGCAGCGAGCTTCAGGTGGCGTCGTCGGTTGCGTTCGAGAAGAGCAACAACAGCAAGGGCCCGTACGCGACGCCCCTGGGAAGAGCGGATGGGTCGGGGGCCTACTCCTACTCGTCGCGTGGCGGGAGCTCGGGAGGAAGGTGGGATACTCGCTCCACGGGGTCGAGTGACCGGGAAGGCGACTTGCCTGACCGTGAGTTGTTAGCGCAGGGTAAGCATGTGCGCTTTCCCTGATAAATTTTGTTCGATGTGCCCTTCTTTATATGAGCATCCTGTGTTGGTGAAACGGTATTTGTCTCGAGCCCAGGAGCTTGTTACTTTGCGTCCCGAAAGAGAAGTTTGCTAGTTTGCATTTAGGTAAATACTAATACTCACTGAAAAATGTAAACAGCTGAAGGTCAATTGGTTACATCGTTCAAAAAAAGGAAGGTCCATTAATTACATGGCCATACTGATTATTAGTTAGCCATAATAATTCACTCTCCTGTGCATATTAGAGTATTAGACATGCCAACTGTTTTTTCTGTGGAACTGATTCTTTTCCTGCAGATAGGCGTAACGGAAACCAATACAAACGCACTTGGCAAAATACAGAACATGATGGCCTACTGGGAAGTGGTGGTTTCCCTAGACCCCCAGGATATGCTGGGCAGCTGGCACCAAAGGATCGTGGCAATGTGCCTCAGCCAAACAGGACATCTGAACGCTATCAGCCACCACGCCCTTACAAGGTTTGAGTTTGGATGCATGTATCCATCCCTCTTTATCTTATAGATCGTTAACCTATGGAACATTGCTTAGTGAATGTGTTACACACTGTGACAGGCTGGACCCCCTACGCGGAAAGATGTTGACTCAATGAACGATGAAACGTTTGGCTCTTTAGAATGCTCAAATGATGATAGAGCAGAAGAAGAAAAGAAACGAAGGGGTCAGTATCTCTTACTGCTACATATAATAGATATGTTGCTTCCGCTGTAGTCACCTACAGTGCCTGACACAGATCTTCTGTGCAGCATCATTTGAATTGATGAGGAAAGAGCAACACAAATCCCTGCAAGAAAAGAAGAGTGGTCCTGATACTGAGAAAGGAAATCATGGTGGTGATATCATGTCGATGTTACAAAATTCTACTGACAGCTTAGGTCCTAGAACTAATACTGGGAAGCCAGATGGACGTGCAGCGTCCACAGTTTATCAAGAAGATACCACTAAAACACCTTCAATTCTACCAGCTCCAGCGGCGAGGCCACTTGTCCCACCTGGTTTCTCAAATGCATTTGTGGAGAAAAAGGTCCAGTCCCAGACGTCCAACATTGCACTTGAACCAAAGGTGCACATCTTGACTTATTTCAGTAATATAAGTAGATGCTACCAAATGCATGCAGTTACTATGTAAGTACCAACACTGTACCATATAGTTGCTACCCGGTTTTGTTAGGAAAAAATAGTTTATTGAACCATCACATCGCCATCTTCCCGCTGATCAAAGTTTGTTGGTCTAAAAAGTTCAGTTGATTCATTGTAGGGTGTCAAGGTGGGATCCCGGTGGGATTTCACTTAGTGTATTTTGCCTTTTCTAGTTCAAATTCTAGTGTCAAAATTTACAATACAAAAAGTAAAATGCACTACAAGTGGGACTTAGGTGGGATCCCACTTGACACCCTAATTCATTGCAGAGTTTCTATACATCATGTTAGGATCACCGTGCAGTGAAGTATGGAATGAAATACTGCTGATAGTTTTTACACGTCTCTAATGGATTTTTACCTTTTAAAAATCTTATGTTGACATGAGTGGAACATAAAACACAATTAAGTGGTGATAGCAGGCGAAAAAATATTTCCAATTTATTATACTCATGTACTGATGTGATATTGTTCTGTTTTTCGCTGTCACTAGATTGATGTGTTCAATCAGGATAAAAGGAACAACACTTTTTGGATTCTAGTGGTGGCTGTCTGTAGCAAAACATGATAGCAATATATTATCCGCCAATGCCATACTGTTCCTTAATTATGTTTGCACTTTGTAGGCCCACACTGCTGCTAGGGTGGATAAGATGCCCAGTATTCCACAATTTGATGGCCAATTAGAGAGAAACCAGTCAGCAGCAGAGCCCACCGCAGGCAACAGAAATGAGAAGGGCATCTCTGACAAAATTGGTGTACATCAAAAGTACACTCTTCCATCTGGAGGCATTAGCTCTTCAACTGAATTTGCTTCTAAAATTTTGAAAGGGACTGAAGATTGGGAAGTGGATGCAATGGACAAGTATTCCATTGAGAAACAAAGTATGTCAAAAAATAGTGGTTCAGTTAGAAAGGACAGTTCGATCTCAATCTTGGAAGAGTTCTTTGGCAACACATTGTCAAAAAGCGGTGGCAATCTACCGACATACATTGAGGTATGGCAACTAATCCTTGTTTTCCTATGCTCACTCTTTACTTTTCTACATGTGCGGATGCGTTATGTCGATCTTTTTTATCTCTGTATACAAGCATTAGATACTCACATATTATTGTATTAAAGACCATTTTGTGTCCATATGACCTGTGACATGGACAAACTTTATCCTCTCAATATAAATATGCTGTTGATTGAACTTGCATCTCTGCAATTTATATCTGATTTTGTTAAGGTATTATGCTGTTCATGTTGTCATAAATGCCAGTAGGTTTTGCTCGAATAAGATATCTTTTTCTGTGCCAATATAAACATTTCTGTTTCTGAGAATGGATGGCTATGGAGACATTTTTTTTTGTTAAATTATGTGAGTCATCTACATGTAGTGTTTAATGTTGATAGTCCATGGTGATTTAACTGTATAGACCTTTTACTTTAGATGTCATCGTACCCACATCTTAACCTGTTATGCACTTATATTGAAAGTAGCCTTTGGTGGTCACAGTGCAGAAGTGAAAATGTTTCTGGTTCTTGCCACGTTGCTGCAAGTTGCTCCAGTAAGACGAAAGTTACAACTTTGTTGGGCACTCAAATATCTATTAATTGCCGTCTGTTTATTCTGGCTTTGCCGCCTCTTGCAGAGTCAACAGCTGAATACAGATGCCGATATTATGGTCTCGTCTGTACCAGAATCATCCAAATTTGCTCGCTGGTTTCGTGATGAAGGTATCCTATTTCATAATTGTGGCTTGTGCTATATGTCATTTCTATATTATGTATCACTTCTAGGATCTAGAATCCTCATGCCAGGAAAACTGTATAACAGAAGTAAATTCTGTGGACATACCCCTTTTTCCAGTAGCAAAATGCATGTTATGTTAAAAGGCGTATTTACAGTTGTCCTTTTGTTCTACATTGTTGAATTGATAATCTATTATTTTGATGGTTTTGCTTTTGTATGTCCTGTAGATTCAAAACCTTCAGAAGACTTATCATCAAAGAGCCTGTTCTCCATGATTGTCAATAATGAAACTCCAGGCCCACAAAACATAGCTCGTGGCCCATCTTTATCTGATGGTGCTATCCAGAATTTATCATCAAAAGTACCTACTGATAAGTTCGATGCTTCATCAAAGCTCCTATCATTTACATCTCCTGCACCTGCTGGTGCTATTCGAGAACAGCACAGCCATGGTGGTATCCCAGAGCCAGTTCTAGTTCCAGTTCCAGTTCCAGTTATGATGACATGTGAGGATCTTGAGCAGGCGATGCTGGCACAGGTTGGTAGCAGCAGTTCTACTCAGAATAATGATGTACATAAGCATCATGCTGTTTTGGATGAGCCAACCGCCAAGCAGAAAGTTGCTGTAGACAGTCATGCATCACATCCTCTTCTATCATTACTACAGAAAGGAACTGATAACAAGGGTTCATCTCCATTTGGATTCCACATAGGATCAGCTACTGAACCACAAAGTTCTGATGTAAATGTCATGACCAATAGCGGGAGATCTGGAACTATTCCAGTTAACAAAACTGAAACTGCCCCTGCTTCAGGAAAGAGTGTGACATTGGAAGCATTATTCGGTGCTGCTTTTATGAATGAGCTCCATTCGACAGATGCACCGGTTTCTATTCGGGGATCTGGATCTAGTCATGAAGGATATTACCCTGGTGAAGAGGCTCGGCTCTTCAATAACAATGAAAATGGAGCTGCCCCTAAAGAAGCAAGAACTGGTATAGAGTACCAGAATCCATCATTCTCTGGTCCAAGTCAGGGTACTAGCTTTGACAGGAAAGGCTCAGAAATTTATCTGCCTGAGGAAGACAGTTTGTTTACGATGAATGACCCTTTCGGTGCTCGAAAGCCTGATATTTTGCCGTCACTGAGATCCAGTAGGGTTGAGGTGCAAAATCAGGAGAGGGCAGTTGATGATCTTAACTATAAGCTTCAAAGCCTTGTATCTGGTGATGTAGAACACCGTCAAGTACTTGGTCCTGATGCTCTGGGGTCCCACCCCCGTGAACAACGTTTCCAGACCGAGTCTCAGAATCTGTATCACCTTCTGCAGGGCAGGCAACCAGCACTGGCTCCTCGTCCTATGCTGGATCACGCTGGTAGTAGGAGTCAACAAGGCCCATTTGACATGCCACAAGCAGTGCGGCATGATCCCCGCCGTTCTTTCCCAGCTAATATGAATCCTATGCAACACACTCTGAATGCTCCAGGGGTCCCTCATTGTAGATCCATCTGCCCATCATCCTATGCTTCAGCGAATGCCTGGGAGTTTTCCGGCAGAAGGCTTGCCGAGGGGTGTTCTTCCATCTCAGCCCATGCATCAGGTTGCTGGTTATCGACCTGAGATGAACAATGTAAATAACTTCCATATGCATTCTCGCCAGCCCAACTATGGAGACTTTGGATTGATGCCGCCAGGTGAGAAGCCTGCACAAAATCATTTTCTACTTTGTGTTTACGTGCAATTTAACCTGCCACTATTTGGTTCGTTGCAAAGTTTTGATGGTCAGAGACACTGTCCTGCTATGAGCGAGTCGACGATCTGATCTCTTTTCTTACATTGCACAAAATTCACTCATTAAAGGCTTGCCTGAATTGTTACGAATCTGAATTTTGATGACTCACATATACTGGTTGACTGAAGTGGAATTCTGCGTCTTTTTGGTGGTCGATACACTCTAACCCTTTGTACATGTGCGATTCACTCACGTTATATTTCTTTCCATTGTGTATAGGTCCATCGGGTCCAGCAGTGAGAGGGAATCACCCAGATTCCTTGGAGAGGCTGATGCAGATGGAGCTTACAGCCAGATCCAAACAGATTCATCCAGCCATGGCCGGCCCTGTACCCAGTGGCAGCATATATGGGTCTGAGCTTGACATGAACTCGGGATACAGATGATGGAAGAAGAATGACTGTGTTGTACCCGTTACCCAAACCACCATGTTCTGTGTCCATGAACTTGTGTTCGCGTTTGCGTCGCCATGCCCGGAGTCGTGTGGTTGCTACAAGATAGCCTGTCGGAGGGGAGTTTCAGCCGTGCTGGTGTATGATGTATGTAGTACTTCCTGTCTGAAATGGTTGATGATGATCTGTAGTGAAAGGAGGGAAGGAGGGAGGATATATTGGGTGCTGTCATTGTAGCAGCCACATCTGTACTGTGTGTCTGTGTCTGACTATTTGTTTTCAGTTTTGTATAAATGCTGTCCTGCTAAAAGAAAGAATACCAAATTAACATTTCTGCATTTTGTGTCCCTGCCCCAGTTCCTGAAACCGAACTTGGTGATGTTTTAGCTGGTTGTGGTAAAATGCATGTTTGTATCAATCATTCACATCAACTGTGACAAAAAAAGTTGTGATATAAAGTTTAAGTATGATTAAGAAACTAAAATGTAAGACAGTTTTGCACGATATTGTTTTAGCAAAACAAAGAAAAATGGTGTTAGTATTTTTCTTGTATTGTGATGGAAAAATAACATTTTTTTCCCTGTAGTCTCTGAACTCTGTGAAGTATCTTTGGGGAGTGAGAGCACAAGTGGCACTGTAGTGTAGTGTACTGTTTTGGTGTCAGCCATGGTCGCGACCGCCACCACCTCCTGAGCTGAGATCCCCAAACCCTAGCCCTAGCCGCACCAATGGCGTTCGCGCCGCGGCTCCTCCTCCCCACTCGCCCCCCCGCGCCGGCGGCGGCCTCCGCGCGGCACAACGGCGGGCGCACGGCGCCGGAGCTGTCGGGCCCGACCCCGCGGGTGGTGGTGGTGACCTCGGGCAAGGGCGGCGTGGGGAAGACCACCACCACGGCCAACCTCGCCGCCTCCCTCGCGCGGCTCAACTTCCCCGTGGTGGCGATCGACGCCGACGCGGGCCTCCGCAACCTCGACCTGCTGCTGGGGCTCGAGAACCGCGTCCACCTCACCGCCGCCGACGTGCTCGCCGGCGACTGCCGCCTCGACCAGGCCCTCATCCGCCACCGCTCCCTCCAGGGCCTCCACCTGCTCTGCCTCTCCAAGCCGCGCTCCAAGCTGCCCCTCGCCTTCGGCTCCAAGACCCTCACCTGGGTCGCCGACGCGCTACGCCGATCCGCCACCCCGCCCGCCTTCATCCTCATCGACTGCCCCGCCGGTCAGGCCTCCCCTCCCCCAGCTTCCTATAACCTCCCGTTTGCCTCAACGAATCCATGTTACAATTGGTTCATCGTGTAGCTCCATTGGTCATTCGTATGATTCTACTGTGATGCCTATACTGCAAATGTACTTCTATCAATTTCTCGTATGTTTCTACCATAATACCTACACTCTAGTATCGGTTACTTGCACGAAATGGAGAGTGCGGCCCTCGACTTGCTACGACGAATCATACATTTGCAGGAACTGCCTAGTATGTTGTCTGTCAGTGTCGCGTGCCGGTTAATTTTCTTGAGGAATGCAACCAGTCATTGGGATGCTCATGCTGTTCTTGCTTGTCCCTCCCTAGATCACAAAGATTTCAGAGCCGTTCTGATAATACTAGTGCACACTTATGATAAGGTGTGTCAGATTTGTTGAATTTGACCCACTTATTGTGCTGTTTGTCGCTGCTATTCTTCGCTTAGTTTGCACGAGGAGTGCAGCCAGTGATTGGGATGCTTTTGATGATCCCTTTCATCCATATTGGTTGCCCCAGATTATAAGGAGTTCTGATCCAGGATGTATTATGAATCTCTGATTACTCTCATGATGCTAGTGCATACTTATGATATGATATCTTGATTTATCAAATATGAGCCATCTGTCTGTATGAATCTGGATTCCTCAGATGTTAAAGCCAATTGTAGAGTTACTCTTAGATCAATCTACCTGAGTTGCATTTCTTACTGATGTTTCGAAGCACTCTAGTTTCAGTGCTTGTATTCGTCATAGACATCTAACTGACTGCGTAGTACTATCATGTATACCCCCATTGTGACTGAACTTTTGCCATACATACTTTGCATCATTGCCAGTTACAGTTATACAAGAAGTTTGGTTGCCAGCCATACAATTTAATCTTGTTCCATGCAATTGCTTGAAACGTGCACCTTCAGGCTGCTGAACTTGCTTTTGCCTCTTGTTTAGGTGTTGATGCCGGGTTTGTCACTGCCATTGCCCCAGCAGAAGAGGCGGTGCTCGTGACCACACCTGACATCACGGCCCTCCGCGATGCTGACCGAGTCGCGGGGCTGCTGGAGTGCGATGGCATCAAGGACATCAAGATCATCGTGAACCGGGTGCGTCCCGACCTGGTGAGGGGGGAGGACATGATGTCTGCACTCGACGTGCAGGAGATGCTAGGCCTGCCCCTGCTGGGTGTGGTGCCGGAGGACTCGGAGGTGATCCGCAGCACGAACCGTGGCATGCCGCTTGTGCTGACGGACCCGCCCACGCCGGCGGGCCTCGCCCTGGAGCGGGCTACATGGCGGCTGGTGGAGCGGGACGCGATGACAGCAGTCATGGTCGAGGAGCAGGAGCGGCCCAAGAAGAAGAGCGGCTTCTTCTTCTCGCTCTTTGGTGGGTGAAACTAACCTCCTGAGTTGGGTTGCTGGGGTTGTGTATAGGGCTGTAATTGGGAGGAGACACTGGCTGTTTTTGGTGCTGTTTTGCTTTTGTTCTAGCGTAGCACGATTCATTCGACGAGAAGTCATTTTTTTCTTTCTTTTCAGAATTTGCTCTGAACTTTAGTTAGATTTAATGGATGCTGTTTTTGTGTTTCCAAATTCCGTTGTAACTTCATCCTCTATTTCCCCCGACTTAGGAGAAGAAAGTAAAATGGGTTTCTATCATTAGACAACTGGAGTACAACACCATAATCAGTTCTACAAATCCCATATCTGTGCTCCTTTCGAATATCAGAGCCGGTTGTGGGGGTGAAGAATGGCCCAGGTACACATAAACTTTACAGAAACACTTTCACCTACTAAGAACAATACAAGAAGTTGTGGGGGTGAAGTATTCAGTTATCCGGTTGAAATGGACATTCGGTACATAAGATGTACTACCTTGTACTAAATCTAAGTCAATTAAAATGGACATTCGGTACATAAGATGTACTACCTTGTATTAAATCTAAGTCAATTAAAAAGACCGGCGGGAGGAGTTGGTAGGGACTTTGTCGGAGATTTTCTTAAGTCATCTCAGAAAGAAAATTGCCATTGGTTGCATTTTTTTTTGGGGGATTGTTAGTTCTTAGTA
>NC_061508.1:14666076-14684431 GCF_022539505.1 Lolium rigidum | reverse complement strand
AGATCTTACATACATATTGTATTCACTACAAGAGATCTGATATACTGTGACGAAAACCCTCATGACGGTGGTCCGTAACGTCATAGAATATCATAATGTGTGACATTCTTCCTATGGCGTCACGCATTCATAGAGATCCGTGACGGTGACAGAATCACCGTCACACATTAGCACATTCTATGACGACTTGATAGCTTCTGTGACGAGCGTGAATGGGTCACGGAAAATTAGAATCGAGTGATGGTATTACGCCATATAATAGCTACTGCCGAGCCGGGATCCACATATTGGGGTAAAATAAATAAAGAAATCTCATATCAACATCTAGAAATTAAAAATAGATTGATAAAATTGCAAAACAGAGGATCGAGCCAATGCACGATCTATTCATATTTGGCATGCCAATGCCAACTGAATGTTTTTTTTTGCGAATACTGAATGTTTGTTTACTCGTGTCTTTCTTTTATGCTGATACCTGTCACATGTTTGGGAAGTAGGAAACCGAGCGAGACCTATGTGTTTGCTCTGGATCTTAATCGTATTGTATTAGGGGACACGAGAGGAAAACAAGTCCTCGATCATCAGAGACCTTGAGCCATTTCAGTAGCATGCGGCCTCCTCTTCCTTGAATCGTGGGCGCAAGACGTAGCTGTTCGTTGCGGCTGCCGGGTCTCAGACTCCAAGTCTCTTGGTATGTGCCGCCTGTGTTTCGAAATTCACATTGTAAATTTATTTTTGGAGATTCATGTTGGTGATTGAATTGAGAATATTTGCATAGTAAAAAATAGCGTGTTTGAACCATCAATTTGTTATGTATCTCATTACGTTAACCTAATTATTTCTAGCAGGCTCAGATGATCTTCATTGTGTACCCCGCTTATTGTGCGGATTATCAAGTCTTTTGATAGTAAACAAAACCATATTTTACTCTACAATTAAATGAATATAAGGAAAATAATTTTCTCTCTAACGGAGAACCCACTCCCTCCAAAAATTGTGCCCACTAAAAAGTCTATTTCCCTCCACCCAAAATACAGCTTTCTCTCCACTTTGTATTTTTCTTCCACCAACACACCTTAATACCTGCAGTCACTTGAATAATTTCCAACCATCTCGCCACTTCCCCCTATTTCTCCTCCTCCCCCCCATTCTCTCCACGAAACAGATCAATAGGAAATTGGCGGCGCCCTCCGATCCAACCGCTCCAGCCAGGTCGAGCGGCGCTGCCCTCCTCGTCTGCGGGTTAGAGGTTGCCGGCCTCAACCGCGACCAGCGCGATGCCGCGATCGAACATCGCCGCCATTCCCGCCGGCGCGATCGGAGCCGCCGGCCTCACCCACGACGTCATCTTCGCCCCTTCCCTGGTTCCCTCCCACGCCTGCTGCACCGTCCGCATTCACAGGAACGCCTCCACCTGCAACTGCGAGAACGCCGCCGGACGCACCCGCGCGAACTGCAGGTATTTGGTGTATTGGTTGCTCTTGCGACACCATCGTTCTGATTCATAGGCTGCGTTCTGATTCATAGGTTGGTACAACTATATCCGATGGCATCTGCGAATTAATGGACATGTTCCACAGCTCCTAGATACCTAATTAGATTGGTTTCCTGTGTTGACAAAAGCCGTGGATTTCTACTTAAAATGTGGAATTCAACCCGTGTGTGTCAGACTAGAGTTATTTTTTCATAATAAATCTAAATGACAAACTTTGTAGGATAGTTATACAAGAAAGTGATTAGGTCACCCAAATTTGTAGGATACAGCAACATCTTTCATGCTTTTTGTCTGATCAAATGGGGAACTGAAATTTCATTACAAACTGAAGTGCAACCATACTGGCTTCGTTTATATTTGTTCAATGGTGTTATCCTACATGCATAAAAGATATTTGTCAATGTGGTAATGTCACATAGGGGGGTGATAGTTAAGTTATAGAGCTTAATGTTTACATAGGTTAGTCTATCTTTTAAAGAACACCTCTGCCTGCTCCCGTGAGAGCGCTGCCGTCTGCACCCGCGTGAATGCCACCACACTCCTCCGATTCTAGCTCTGGTCTAAACGCCTCCTTCCTCTTTAGGTTCAGTTCAAAAATAAGGTAGCAGTTTTTCCTTTGGTGATTGAAATTAGAAGATAAACTATGTATTACCTGTTTCCTGTTTTTCTATTTCGAAAGGCAGAGCTTCACTTAAATTATTAGAGGCACCGACATGGCTCGTAGTGCAAAACTTACATATCTCTCTGTTCTGTTACCACTTTTGGCACTTCTCCCATTGCTCAATTCTCCGTTGTGTGTGATAGTAATATGGATATGGCAATCAGTTGATTATAAAATGCTGGTCCTGCTCTATATATATTTTTTGAATTAAGGGCATAGCCCTCAGCTTTTATTAAAGCTGCACAAGCTGTTCATATAGAGTACCAGACCGCCAGAAACACACAACCTTTTTTTCCTCTCTCCTGAAGCCAACTACAAACCAGGCTAAACTAACTTTAGAGATCATATCACACGATACAAAAGGACTAAAATGAAGCTTGAAACTCTGAAAAACACTGAAACCTTTTCCATACTTTCTCCAAACTGTGCTAACATCAGGGCCAAACTATCAATCATTTTCCAAACGTATAAGCATTGTGCAGTAGCTAATTCCTTGTATTTAAAAACCTGTACTGTATAGATTGTTTCATGTTGGTAGTCAAGCTGATTAGAGAAACCATTTGCAGGCAAGAAGGCTGATAGGAGAAACCATTTGCAGGCAAGAAGGCTTTTTGCAGGTATTCTGAATCGTCTAGGACGACACTAGAATAGATTATCAGCAGGACATCATAACAACCATGATGATATTACCGAATTTCAACATGACTTCTATTAGAGCACGTATGTTCCTGTACAAGAGTACCTCCTATTTTAACTGAAAACTTAACCTGCAGTTGCATGCTCTCTGTATTTTGAGTAGTTTGGTTTAGCATTTTTTTAAATCGACACAGAGACAAGCATGCTATCATATGAACCTATGTGCTGAAACTACTACAATTTGTCCTGAAACTAAATGCTTTCAAGGTGATGCTCTGCTTACATGCTTTCCCTTATTAAAGAGATAAAGTGAGTCGTTATACTATGTAGTATTGTTTGATTGTTGAAGATATCTCACGAATAGAAATACAACTCTGATCAGTAATACATGTGGACGATGTGTGCCTTGATAGTTAAATGTTGAGCACATTCTGTGTTATCTCTGTGAAGTTTAAGCGTTAGGGCTGGTTATAGACTCAGTGATAACATGTTTGCTGTTTTAATATATATTCATTGCTAATGATAATACTAATATTCATTTGCTTCATTTAGGAAATTTGTGTAAAAACAAGGAAAATCGAGAGGCTGTCAAGCATCACGAAACTACCGGCTCTAGGTCTTATCCTGCCCATTTCCACCAACTTGTAAGTATTCTACCAAACTGAAACGCGTGCAATCATCTAGTAGGTGCCACCACTGGTGATAACACTGCATAGTAAACTCAATCTAGCACAGCAGGGGTTATTGCTACTCCGGGTGATAATGATTCATTACATCTCATTTATGTCAAGTTGGTCACTCCATTCTACTTGAGTTTATATTACGAGGGGAACTAAGTTTATGTAGAAGTTTCATTTTAGATGATGTACTAGTATGACACCCCTGAAGAACAAGGGCAATATAAGAGGCATAGTTTTTCTTCTGCTAATTCTGAAGTGGTAGATTCTATTTTAAACTTGCTGGTGCAAGTTCATATTGTTTTCTTGGCATAGTATGGTTCTCAACCATATAGGTTTTTGGCAGGTTACTTCGTCAAACTCTTCTTATTTTAGTTCTGAGAATAATGAATTGTATGGTTTACCTAGAAGCACTAAAAAAAGAACAGATCAGGTAGCCTTGTACTGTTTTTCCCTGGCAGCTTTATTCTGTGTATTTTGTACTAATTTAACTTTTGAACTGCATTTTTTCTCACTATCTATTTCATATATTTCTGCACTTTATACTACTGCACAGTTTGGCAACTTTCATCTATGGAATATTAATTATATGAATTCCCACATCTTGTAGAAAAAAGACAAGTGCAACAATGAGGACCGTAGTCCCATTGAGTTTTGTAAAGAGTCCCACACTAATATAAAGACGGGATGCGTGAGTGCAGCTGCCATTGAAGCTTATGTGAGATTTCTCTCTGTATTTGGTTACTTAAATAATAGTTGTTACTAGCTATATTTATCGTTGATGTCTGCTTGCTATGATGTTGGCTATTTGTTGTGCCGCTGGTTGTTTATGGGTTGGTGGCTGCTTGTTGTACTGCTGGTTATTTCCATTCTGCTTGATGTACTGCTAGCTGCTTGTAGTAGTGCTGGTAGTTGGTTGTTATGTGCTACTGGCTACTTGATGACTTGTTGTTGGTTGCTTCCTGAATGAAAGACAATTATATGTTTTGTACATGATTATGGCTCTTACCATGTTTTTGTAAGTTAAATTGAACGTGTCACCTATATCAAACTTGAGCAACGATGTTTTTTTCTACGAGACTACTATGGAAGAGATAAGGATTGAAGCACAACTAGAAGATGAGTGCCCGATGCACTGGTACACATATTGTCGCTGAAGTTCTGAAGGAGCACAACTCCTCAAGCACCTTCCTTTCTACCATGATGCACCTATTAAGATCTGGGTGGTATAGAACATCAGCAGCATCAGTTAGAAGAAAATTTTGGATAACAGAAGATAGAAGTAATAGAGGCAAATGCGATATACCAACAACAATTAACCGAGAGAGGTAAAACACAAGAGGATGCACTTTGAAGAGATGAAAAAGAAGCAACAAGAAGAATTGGCATGTCTGAAGAAGCTGTCGGAAACATGCAACTCAAAACTAGGCACCATATACACTTAATGATGCATGAAAACCATCATTATATGGTGAAGTTATTCTAGCATGAACTTAGTTTGTGTTTCGTAAGTTATGTCAATTTTGTAGTGCAACTTATTTAGTTATGGACCATGGTATTTGGTCGTGAGTTAGATGCATATTGTGATTTCAATGGCAATTGAGTATATGTTGTCATATATGTATTCAAAATTAATTTCAATTCATAACATGATGTATATGAAATTTAGAAATTATTACAAGCAAAAATTATAAAAATAAAAAAATGAATTAATATTACATGCAAAAAATATATAAAATAGTACCTACAAAAAATGGGAGAAACTATTATTTCTTCCTAAAATAATTTAGAATATTAGACAAGAATTAAACATATATTTTAGGCGAAATATTAAAATAAAAATTTGAAAATTAATTAAATGACATCATGTACGATGTCATTCACATTCTGTGACGTTAATCCGTGACGTTTCCCACCCGTGGGATGGTCTTCTAAGTGCTGACATCACACATGATGTCACCCATACTCTGTGACGTTTTCTGACGCGCCGCGTCACGAGCGAGTAATCTGTGACGGGGATTCCGTGACGATGCTTGTGACGCTCAAAGTACGTCATGGAGGGGTCTTCCGTGACGTTTATTGCTATTGCGTGACGTCTTGAGCTCGTCACAGTATATCAGATCTCTTGTAGTGATTTTTAACTATTCAATGAATAATAGAAATAGGTATGATCCTATAGTCGTACTCATATCATATGGTGTAGATTAACAAGTTTTTTGACCCAAAAAGCTAAGTAAAATCCATAGAGATTTTTGCACCTTATAATACAGATTTGAAAAATTGTAAATTAGGTTATAAAAAACAATTACCATACAAACAGTCGGTTTGGTTGAAATTAAAATATCATCATCCAAAAAAATAAAAAATACTAATTTTCTTGTTTTCATATTTGACACCACATCCACATGGTACATAACAACCACACATCTTCCCATTATACAAAGAGAACTTTACATGTATTCTCACATAGAATACTAGCAGACGGTTGGTTTTTTGGGGCATCAGCAATCTTCCCGTTTCGGAGCCTTCCGTGTGAGACTGTGACCTTGAAGGCTCCTGTGATTAGAAAAGCTCCTGTGAGATCTTCCATTTGTAATTTTGGCAGCACAGAATCTGTTGAATGTAGATGAGCTGCAGCCCAATAAGGCAGTCCATGTAGTCTACAATTCCTAAAATCTCAAGGCCCGTCACGTTGGCAGCTTGGGACAGTCTTGGGGGACAAAGTTTAGTCCCACAATGCTAGTTGGGAGAGAGTTCGAGTGGTATATAAGGGTTGCTGTTCTAGTCCTTCCAAGTGAGTGAGAATAGAAGGAGCCCTCACGCACTCCTCCTCCTCCGCCCGCCCCGGCTCGGCACGGCACGACACGCACGCACGTCACGTTTCGTGACTCGAGTTCGAGTTCGAGACACACTCAAGGAAGCTTAAATTTTTGCTTGGTGCACCAACTGAGTTGGGTACGTGTCGACCTGCATGTGCATGGTCGCCGCGTGTCCCTGGCTTCCTATGCGTGGCAACGCGATCGGGTCGGCTCTCCTCCCAGGCTATACAAGGAGACAGATCAGATCTGGAGAATACAGCTCTCAGAACTCTCTAGTATGTCTCTCTCACGAAGTTTCTTTTGTTGCGCTACTCTCTAGTCTTCCCCATCCCGGCGACTGCGTGCACAGCCGTCCGGGAGAGCAGGCCTCCGAAACCCCGTCCGTTGAGATCCTGCATCGGGAGACAGGCTATAAGGTTTTTGGGGAGCGTCTCGGCGCAACTGCTCGCTTCTGTTCGTGCTCTTCTTCGCCGGTTCGACTGCTTCATCAATGACTCCGATTACACCATGGGCGATATCTACAACTCCCATGGTGGTGCTGGTGCGACCTTCCCAATCGAGATGTACGTGCTTTTCCTCTCCTACCTTGCACTACTACTTGTTTCATGTTCAGATCTGATGCATGTGCTTAGTCTGATGTGTGTGGTTAAGTATGCTTGTGCATCTGTAATGTTGCTTTCGGTAATTAAATTCACACGAAAAATGCCTAATAATCCAACAATCCAAAAACCTTATTTACTTGGGCAATTTTCACCGTCAGGTTTTGCTGCTGCGCTCAAACCGAGCCCGTTTACAGGTTCTCACTTCAAGAGATGACAGAATAAGACCCTCTTGTGGCTCACTTCTATGGGCGTGCACCAAGTTGCGGAAGGTACTCCCAGAGGTCCGCTTACTCCTGAAGAGGATAAAGCGTTCGGGGATGCCACCGTAATCTTTGTGGGTGCTGTCCTAAGTGTGCTTGGAGACAAGTTGGTTGATGCTTATCTGCACATCCGAAATGGAAGGAACTGTGGGATGCACTGGACGCTAAGTTTGGTGCTGCCGATGCCGGAGGTGAACTGTATGCTATGGAGCAGTTCAATGACTACAGAATGGTTGAGAACCGATCTGTAGTAGAACATGCTCATGAGATACAGATCATGACAAAGGAACTTGAGCTCATCAAGTGTGTGCTACCGGACAAGTTTGTCGCGGGATGCATTGTCGCTAAGCTTCCCCCTTCATGGAGGAACTTTGCCACTTCTCTGAAACATCAGAGGCATGAGTTCTCTGTTGAGAATATCATGGGCTCTCTGCATGTTGAGGAGAAGGCGAGGGCAAAAGACAAACACACTGGAGGAACCGAGGGACGTTCTGCTGCCAATATGGTACAGAAAAATGCCCACAAGTCCAAGGCCGGGAAAGAACAAGGGAGTCTCCCAGACTACCAACTTAAAGAAGAAGCGGAAAACGGAGAAGAAAAATCCTTGCTGGGTGTGTGGCGAGACAGGCCATTGGGCTAATCGTTGTCCACAACGCAAAGGAAAGAAAGGTCAGGCTGGACAGAACTCAAATTCTGTCAACATGATCATTGGCAACACAGAGGAAGGAACTACAGGGTATGGTAATATATTACCTACTGTTCTTTCGGTGTTTCAGCCCACATAATGGTGGGTTGATACATGTGCAGGTGTGTGTGCTGACATCTCCATGTTTACCTCTTATCAGGCCTGAGGATCCTCAGTAATGATTGGGATTGGGTTGCATGCTACTGTTTGTGGTGTTGGCACGGTATATCTGAAGTTTACTTCGGAAAAGATCGTGCAACTGAAGAACGTGCTGCATGTCCCTTCTATCAAGAAGAATCCCGTTAGTGGCTCCCGTCTTATGAAAGATGGGTTTAAGTTGGTGTTTGAGTCCAATAAAATTGTACTGTCTAAGTATGGAACTTTTGTTGGAAAGGGCTATGAATGTGAGGGAATGTTTCGCTTCTCTCTAGAAGATTTCTGTGATAATGTTGTGAACCATGTAAGCACTAGTGTTAATGAAACTAATGTTTGACATTCACGACTTTGTCATGTTAATTTAGGTTGTATGACGCGGCTTGCTGATATGAGTTTAATTCCGAAATTCACCTTTGTCAAAGGCTCTAAGTGCCATGCTTGTGTGCAAGCAAAGCAGCCTCACAAGCCTGCGAAGGAAAGAAACTTGGCACCACTAGAGCTCATACATTCAGATCTGTGTGAGATGAATGGTGAGTTGACAAGAGGTGGAAAGAAATATTTCATGACTTTGATTGATGATTCCACTAGGTATTGGTATGTGTATCTCCTGAAAACTAAAGATGAGGCTCTTGATTTTCTTTAAAATCTATAAGGCTGAAGTTGAGAACTAACTTGAAAGAATGATAAAAAGGGTTCGGTCCGATCGTGGTGGAGAGTACTTTTCTAATGAGTTTAATTTATTCTGTGCGGAACATGGTATAATCCATGAGAGAACGCCTCCCAATTCCCCACAATCCAATGAGATTGCGGAAAGGAAAAACCGTACTCTAACAGATTTGGTTAACGCCATGTTAGATATTTCGGGTTTATCCAAGGAATGGTGGGGGGAGACTATATTGACTTCGTGTCATGTCCTAAACCATGTTCCAACCAAGAATAAAAAGATTACCCCTTATGAGGAATGAGGAAAGAAAAGACCAACACTCTCCTACCTACGAACTTGGGGATGTTTGGCTAAAGTGAATTTGCCAATCACCAAGAAGCGAAAGCTTGGACCAAAAACCGTGGACTCTGTCTTTCTTGGCTATGCTGCCCATAGCATTGCTTATAGATTTCTTGTGGTGAAATCGGGAGTGGACGACATGAATGTTGGCACCATCTTTGAATCAAGAGATGCTACATTCTTTGAGGATATATTTCCTATGAGAGATATGCATGGCATGTCTAGTTGGGAATCTGATCCAATACATGAAACTCCTATGGAGTCTGATGAGGAATCTGATGATGAGAGTTCAGATTCTGATGAAGATAACAATGAAGCTCCCACAAGGAGCAAGAGACAAAGGATTGCAAAGTCTTTTGGTAATGATTTCATTGTGTATCTTGTGGATGATAATTTTGTGGTGCTTTTTCTTTTGCAAAAAGCTTTGTGGTACTTCAGAATAAATTACATGATCATCTTCAACAAATCTTAATGATCGAACGGAGCAAAGGGAGATTAGATCGAACGGTCTTAAGGATCCCAATCTCCTTCATCAAACCCGTTTGACGACCAATTACCAACTGCACTCCCCAAAACTACAGTCCATTCATGTGCAATCTGCAAACATTCTCAGTAGTAGGCAAGCAATGGAGAGATGAAATATGTGAAAACTTATTTTTACCATTGATAATCACCATGGAAACCTTTAGACAAAGATATCATTCACGCTGTTTCATTTTGTATGGTGTTTTGATTGTTTTAAACAAGACTTTGGCCAACAAATACTCCATTAGTATGCAATTTATATAACATAAAATTATTATCATTATATTTGTACTAGATTTGTACTCAGTACTAACTATTATGCTTCCGTATCACATAAACAAAATATTAGTAGAGTAATTGTTGTTCAAGTTTTGGCCGGTAGGGTAAGTGCAGAAGTAGTAGGATAATTAAAACGAAGAGAATTCATATAATAAAGAAATCTTGTATTACATCACACCGAATGGAACTTCCTGCATGTGCCATTGACCACTCCGAGGCAACAAATATATAGAGAGAAGGATACTACAAATGATATTTTCTAGAATATTCTCAATGCTGAAAGCATATCAGATACTCCATCCATACCAGATTAATGGGCAATTATGCACTTCGAGAAACAAATTTGACTATAAATTTAGTCAACAAAATATGAGATACATGCCACAAAAATTATACCAATATGATTCAACTGTAACTGACTCAATAATTATCACTTTCGATCCTCATTTTTCAGTCTACAGATTGAATCCAACAATCACGGTTTTCTTACCTTGTTAATTTTGTTGGGGCAGCTCCATGCGGTACATGGCTATGAGCTGGCATGGAAATATGAGACAGACCTACGATAAAGTGGCATTAAATTGTAATGACCATCATGGTAGAGTTATATAACCATTTTCTTCACCTGCACACATGTATCATATTGGCATCGTTCACACCTTCATTTTAACAATTTATCAATCATTTCTCTTATACTGCTCACTGGAAAACTAAATATGAGACTCTGAATAGAGGAGTTTATGCCATGTTTAAATAGGGTAAAAGGTTATGCATGGAAGTTTCCTTTACGGATTTTTAATTGAACATAAGCCCTACTAAGTAATATAAAGAAGTTATGACTGTATTTTTCAAATTTATAGGAGACAGTGTAAAATAAGTTTCAGAATAATAAATTTGTCATGTCTCAGTTCTATTATTCACTTCTCTTATTATTTTTTGAAGGCATCATTGTTACGTCTCAATTCTGTCAAAATATAATGCTAATTATCACAACGTAACGCCATAAGCAAGGTAAAAGTAAGCAATTCAAGATGCTAATTAGACGACCGGGCAAAACAATAGTGAAGGCTAATTGCACTGCCGTTCAACACTAAAAACCCTTCAAATGAGTATCCGTCTCATCTTAAGGTGGAGAAGGAAGGTCTTCTTCATGACATCATCATCCACAACGAAAGCGACCCATTCAACAAGCAGAACTTTCCAAACACTAAAACATAAAAAGCAAACGAAGATGTCGACAATTTGCAAGATCAAATTGGTTTGGAATACAGAGCCACCTGATGGAGCGGAAGAGGCCGCGCCGGCTTCATGCACGGGCAGGAAGCAATGGCTTCCTGTCGGGTCAATTTTCTCGAATCCAGTTTGGCAGATCCGATAAAAAAAAGCCAACCGCCCCAAGTGGCACAATCCCCGCCGCCATCGATAAGGGTTTTCTTATGCGTGATTGGAGGGATTCGAGAGGGGACTCGACTTCGTGGAACGATCGTATGATGAGACGCTGGGGAGTGAGCAAACAGACGGTTCAGATTATCCCAATCTCCTTCACCAAACGCATTTGACGACCTAGGGGCAACTCCATCCACTATAATAGTATAGATAATACTCCCCCCACCCAAGTTACTTTGACACAATCATGTACACTTGAGCTGTCTCAAATTTTTTTTTAACGTGTCTCAATTTTTTTAGGCCGGATGGAGCAACAATGAATTTCAAAGTTGCAAGAGGTGGCAATGCTTGGGCGATTGGCGAATAAGCAAATATGTCCCTTAAAAATACATACACAGAATCAAAGTTAACAAATAGCCTGACCGCACCAACCGCCCCCTTCCTCCGTGATTTTCTCTACATTTCCTTTTCCTCCATCGGCGACACCCGGAAAGGCTTCCGATCTCCGCCAATTCCGTTGCCGTCGTCGTTGCCGTTGCCGGCGGCCACCATGGCGCTCCTCCTCCGTCACTCCCGCAAGGTACATCTCCCTCGCTCCCTGCTTTTCGCTGCGGCAGGGCCTCCCATTTTCTTGGAATCGCTCCGGTGATCTGGTCCCGCCCTCCAGTCCGCCGCGGCTCTGCGATCCGATCCAGCGACGGTGATAATGGTTAGAATTGTACGACGAGCCAGGGGATAGCAACAATTCTCACGGCTCACGGCGGATTAGATTGGTACAAGGCTTATGCCTTTTTTTTCCCTAGACTAGCAAGTTGGGTTGGAAGTTGGAACAGATTAATGTGGAGAGTTTATTGTGAATTTAAGCCCTTGTAGAAAAGTCTTAGATGCTGGCCGATTGGTTGCCTCGACCCGCTGGCCATGTACGTATGTGATTTGTTGGAACTGTAAATTTGTTATGCTAGACCTGCATAAAGGCCACCACCCAACCCATAGCATCAAACAGGTTGAGCTGCTACCACATGCAATCGATGTATAGTCAATCGTCAAAATATTATCGCGACACCTGTGTGGAGTGCTTGACGATGTTTGGTGATTGGTGTGGCGTGACAGAGCAGAAGACAGGTTCTGGCACTGTGTGGCTTATTGGTTGCTCGCTGCTGGTACTTTCAGCTCTGAAAGCGTTCAGCCAAGTGTATGGTTTTCGTATGCTCATAGTTGCTTTGCGCGTGTTTCACTTGTGCAGTTGCAAAGGGTGCGCGGTGTCCTGGATTACGAGCGTGGGAGCATCGCTAGGCACTTCTCTGCCAGTGCCTGCTCCACTACTGTGAAGGAAGATGGTATGTGCTTCTCCCCCTGTGCTCCTCGCACACCTTAATCCAAGCTGAACTTGCCTCCCGAATCCCAACGGATTTTACTAGTTATTCATGGCATGGAGTGTTTACTGTACCCTTACTACCCAATTGTAGTACTGTACAGGAATACAACTGAATTTTGCTTATGGTTCACCAGTACTGTAGAATCCTAGTATCATCACTGGTGCTGGAATAGAGCTAACTGTTTCATAATCCTGGAATGGCATATCAGATGTGGCCAGCAGTTACCCACATGCCACAGGAGAGCTCTGCTTCTTAAAAGTACAGGCGGAGCTTGAAGGGAAACATGGAAGGGTGCAATCTGATGAAATTGCTTGCTAGGATTTAAAAGTGGAAGCTAGTTTACCATTTAATTACGCCTCGTAAAATGGAGTAGTTGCTTAACAAATCTTTGACCCTTTATTTATATATAATATGAGTTAAATGTTAATTTCATCCTCGTATGTTCAACTGAGATGCTGGTAACGGAAATACAGTAGTTATCTTCTTATTGGCCACTAGCTCTTCCAAAATGAAAATTTTCTCTCATTGATTATAATATAATGTACCGGTTGTTTCTTTTAATACGAACCTTGAACAGAGTGCAACACATATTATTCTGGACTAGTGTTTTTCTTAGAGGCTTGCTTATAATTTTCATTAAAACTAATCGGTAGCTCCCTGCTGTAGGTGTCTCAAGTTCTAGTGTTCATGGGGACTATGGGAAAAAAGTTGGAAGCTCGAGCATTTTCCACGAGAGGTTGTCTGGAAAAGGGCCTACCTCTAAGGTTATGCAGCAGTAGTTAAATCATACTTCTTTAGTTGAACATCTTGTTATCTGTTCTGACTTTGATTGGCTGCCCCATCTATTACTTTTGCAGGTATCTCCACGAGAAGCAAGAGGAAGCTACATCTCGAAGAGAATGCAAATTTCTGCTACTGGATCCAATAGTTTGTTCTCATGGTAGGCACTCTCATTTATGTTTTTTTTTCCTGAATTTATGTGTCCAGATATTTTATGCTGGCTTACCATAGCAGCAACCATGTTTTGACTGTTCATTGTTCATTGCTATTTTATCAGTGGGCAGGTAGTTTCGGCAAGGCAATTTTCAAGTGGTGCAGGTACCTTTCTCGCTCAGTCATGCTAATGTTAACATTCTATCCAACTTTGAGTTATGCGATGGTACAGACAAGTTGATACCTTCATAGCATTTTAACAAAGTTATACACTGTTTCAGATTTGCCAGCGCATGAAGAAATCGGGATGCCTTCTCTGTCACCTACTATGACTGAGGTAATTCACTCAAAATTCAGAAAAAAAGTAATGACACAGCAACATAAAGCATGACCAATGTGCACGTATTCCTTCAATTTTCTGTATAGTATCAAAAACTTCTAAATTGTCTGTAGGGAAATATTGCAAGGTGGGTGAAGAAGGAGGGAGACAAAGTTTCACCTGGTGAAGTTCTTTGCGAAGTGGAAACCGTAAGTTCTGTTTCTTTCCATGTACACCCAGACCACGAATGTGCAGCTAGATAATTGTAAAGAACACCTGTGGTGACTAGGATAAAGCTACTGTGGAGATGGAATGCATGGAGGAAGGTTATCTTGCTAAGATTGTTTGTGGAGATGGCGCAAAAGAGATCAAAGTTGGCGAGGTACATATATGATATATCCTGATGCATAGGCGAAACTTCTTTTTACCATCGGTGACATACTTATTGGCTTGTTACTAAGGCCCATATGTTTTTCTGTGAACTAGGTTATTTGCATAACTGTGGAAGAGGAGGGGGACATTGAGAAATTTAAGGACTACAAGGCTTCATCTTCTGCTTCAGCTGCACCTCCAGCTGAATCGAAGCCCCAATCTGAGGCCCCAGAACCAAAAGAGGAGAAGAAAGAGATGTCCAAGGCTCCCGAGCCAAAGGCTACAAAGACTGAAGAGTCAGGGGATCGCTTATTCTCCAGTCCTGTTGCTAGAAAGTTGGCAGAAGACAACAACGTAAGCAACTTACATTTCAGCTATCCAGACAGTTTATAAGGAATGCAGTTTTTCACCCTCCAAATTGTGTACAGGTACCACTTTCAAGCTTAAAAGGTACTGGTCCAGATGGGCGTATTTTGAAGGCAGACATTGAGGATTACTTGTGTATGCTCTCTTCTGTTATTTTTTGTCTCTGCCAATGAAAAAATCACTCCTGATTGGGTGCTATGACACTGTTCTAGAAGGGCAGAAACAGAGCATGATTAGTCATGTATGCTGTTTATTTTAGCACTTTTTTCTCCACCACCATTTTTTTCACTCTCCACCACTCTCATTTGTAGGAAAATTAGTGGATAGTGGAAAAGTGTATTTGAAGTGTTTAATATACGTAAACATTTATCAGTTCAGTTATGCAAGTAGAACTAGTGTAATCAACTGATGATGTTATGTGTATGCTTGATGAAGCCTCTGTAGCCAAGGATACGAAGAAGGAAGCTTCAGCAGCTCCAGGACTAGGCTATGTGGATCTTCCAAATACACAAATAAGGAAGGTAAAATCAGTGCCATGGGATTCTTTGAACGTGGAATTGTTTGAACGTACTCTGCTGCTATTGACAACTTGTAATTTTATTTGCCTCAGGTTACTGCAAACCGCTTGCTGCAATCTAAGCAAACCATCCCTCACTACTATCTGACAGTTGATAGTCGAGTTGACAAACTTATTAAGTATGCAATTCTTTAACCATTTAGTATTTTATTTTACACATACTGGTTTTTGTGTGAATTAGATAGATAATCTGCTCAATCATTGTTTGGGATAATTGGTCCTATCTTTTGTTTGCACCATTTTTCTGCTGGAAGGCTTTGACAGAAGATCAATTCATTATTTTGTTCTGTTCTAGATTGCGGAGCGAGTTGAACCCTCTGCAGGATGCCTCTGGTGGGAAGAAGATATCTATAAACGACCTTGTTATTAAGGTATGTTTTGATATACGGTAGCTTCTGGTGCTCCGCTTTCTTTGTACTCAAGCACTTACTTGAGTTTACAATTTTTTTAGAAGGCAGGGTGTTCATTGATTGCTTGAGTGACAGGAAAAGTTATTCAAATAAGTTTATCTTGGGTTATTCATGCAGTTATCAGTTGTTTGTATGCCTCCATGCTACAGGCTTGAATTGATTGTTGTTCGATATGCAGGCTGCAGCATTGGCTCTTCGGAAGGTTCCCGCGTGTAACAGTTCCTGGATGAACGATTTTATTCGCCAGTAAGATACGGACAGTAAAATCTTTAAAACGGGGAGCTTTGTTTTCAACTTTCCATTACTCATAATGTGATGTATTTCATCTATTTGTCATGCAGGTATCACAATGTCAACATTAATGTTGCTGTACAAACTGAGCATGGTTTGTTTGTTCCAGTAGTTAGGGTGGGTTGTTTGACTTGGTATCATGCTATTTTCCACACTATCTGCTTCTTTAACTTGAATTATTTCTACAGGACGCAGACAAGAAAGGCTTGGCTACTATTGCCGATGAGGTGAAGCAGTTGGCTCTAAGAGCAAGGGATAACAGTCTAAAACCATCAGAATACGAGGTATAGAGTATAGATCGAATTATATCTTGCCAGCATTTAATAGTGTTTATTTATCCTTGACAATGTTGACGCTATGCTTTGCAGGGTGGCACTTTCACCGTCTCAAATTTGGGAGGCCCTTTCGGAATTAAGCAATTCTGTGCCATCGTAAATCCTCCCCAATCAGCAATTTTGGCGATTGGCTCTGGTAATATGTTGCCTCATAGTAGTTGATAGTCCTTATCGAAACCGCTCCATTACTTATGAGTTACCATATGGTTGGAAATTTCTTTGGAGCAGCTGAGAAGAGGGTGATCCCTGGAGCTGAGGGTCAGTTCGAAGTCGGTTCTTTCATGTCAGCCACGCTAAGCTGCGACCACCGGGTCATTGATGGTACTTGTTTTTTTCCTGTGTCAGCTATAAACAGTGGATGATGCTTCTCATTCCTATCTATGGCGAAATCTGTGCGCTGACTATCCACTATTCCGTTTCGCAGGCGCCATCGGTGCGGAATGGCTGAAGGCATTCAAGGGCTACATCGAGAACCCGACTACCATGCTGCTGTAGGGGGCCATTTTCTTCTGTAAATGACGATGAGAGCGATTTTCTCCTTCATAGGCTCTCATTAATAAACATCACAAAATAACCACATCTCAATTTTTTCCCGCCCTTTTCTTTGCTGTGCATAACCTCGGTACCGAGATCAAACAGAGCTGAGTCAGCGCAGGCTGTTTAACTTGTTCTTGGGCAACAGGCTGGTGCAAATTTGTTGCCTACTTGTGTGCCGGTTTCGGCCGAATCTGATTTCAGGAATACCCTGTACAAGTTATTTTTTCTTCGGTAGGCCAAGTATCTGCCCATAGTGAGACAGCTACCTGTGCGTCTGCATTGTTCTTGTGATTTTCTCAAAATATGCCAATGTGAAGATGAGATAGGAGAGAGCCAAGAGTTGGCAAGACGGACGACCTTCCACAGTTTGGGACCCACTTTTAGCATCACGGCGTAACTGTTTGTACCTCTGTTTCTCGAGCGTGTCATTAATAAGCGTCGTTCTTGCGTCAGCAGAGCCTTACTGTTTCCCTAAAAAAACGTCGTTCTTAGGTGACACCATCACACCAACCACAACATGTGTTGGTAGGATCACAACACATAAATATCTGCCTTATCTAGTCGCCGAGATAAGCTAATCAACTTTAACTCGCGCTGTCCAAAAAATGCGCAGGGTATAACTACAATTACGCTACAAAATCAAAGTACACTTAAAACCATAGTGTAAAACTTCACTGAAACCCAACACACTAAACCCACAAGTATAAGAATAGTAGTTTTAGAAGCATAATTTCTTTTCCTCAAAATCTATTAATATGGATCTAGTTTTAAAGTCTCAATGGGAGAAGCTCAAGATTGAAAACTTTTCCTAATTTGGACAAACCGTTCTGAAAATGTTGTGTTAAAGTTTCGGTTTAAAAACTGTACGCCTTTCCTTCTCTCATACTAATCTTGCGTTGTTCTCATCACCACGACACTTGACGGACATACACACAAATGAGAAGGTGATACTCAACTCATCAAAAAGAAAACATGACAGTTGGCGAGACGAAAGAGTTGAGAAGGCATTTTTTTCATAACGATTTCGGATATATCGGGTTCTCACTAGATATGGTTCGTGTCCCTTTTGATCTACATTTCTCTTCATCGACGATGAGTGTTGCTCTTGTGCATTGGTCCTTTGGGTGCGTTAGCACGATGACTTTCCGTCTATCTACTACAATAAACTCTATTACGCTAACCTTTGCCTGACTCCAATGAGAGAGGGCCGAGGACAGCGGCACATCTTTGGCTTGTTCGAGTGCTTGCAGTCGTCGCTAGGTGGTCTAAAGATTATTGTTGAGGATTATGAATAGATTGGTGGACTTTTGGCAATTCTTTTTGGTGTTTCCTATTTGACACTGTTGTGTCGGTTAGTGCATCGAAGTGCACCCCTACGACGCAATGGGCCGACCCACCATGCTCAAGATGCGGCGAAGGATCTCATCGGAGCAATGAAGACGACACGACATGCGATTGGGTGGACCTCGCTGTTGACGGGGACAATGCGGCTGGCCACAACATCATCGGCAGAGGTGAAGAAGAAAACCTTAGGGTATTAGAATGGGGTACGACAACAGGTGAATTAGGGTTCGGTTGGTTGTGCAGACCTCGTCGGAACCAAAGAAGATGGGATGATTTAGAGGGGATGTCGGGGCGATATCGGACCGGCGATG